>NW_019398365.1:0-17266 GCF_000591075.1 Eurytemora carolleeae
TATATAATATAGTTTTATATATATATTTTTTTAGGGAATTAAAAAAAATTCATTACATATTATGAAACAATAATTTTGTTTGTTTATGATACCATGAATGACACTATTATTTAATTTGCCCTCCATTTTTGAAACCAGTAGCGCCTGTGGTTGAATGCTGTCTACCAACTATGTTGATTGCAACCTCATTATGTAAAAAAAACTTTCCCTAATTACAGACCATAGTCAATAGTCTTTGAAACTTATATTTCTGTTACTTAACAACTTTACACAAATATATTGTCAATTGATACTTTCTTCGCACAAGAGTAACTTTATCTTAAAAAAATAATTTTTGTCATTATTATTTTCAATACAAGTAAAAAATAATGTTACATTTTTTATCAAAATAGTAATGCCCCCCCCATTTCTAACGGCCCCCTTTCCCTACGACTACGTTCCTGCCCCTCTACCCCCCCCCCTCTCAGTGACATCCTTTGTTTTGCTGACAGTGGGTACATGCATGCAAACAAGGTCGTAATAACTAGGTTGGAAAACTTTATTTCAATTCTATTTTTGAATAGAAAATAGAAAATAGAAAAACAGAATTAGGTTTGTTTGCAGAAATCCTCAACCTAGTTTCAGTCTTATATATATATACATAATATAAATACAGAATTCATTTTGGAAAATATGAAAAATATGCTTTAGTATAGGGAAAAATGGTTTTAAAGTGTCATACCTCTTATTATACTGTATCCACTAAATCTATATTCAGACGTTTTTAAATGTAGTAACTATAAAATAAATTATTAATTTTACTAGATTAAATAACCAGCCAAAATTTGAAAATATGAAAAGTTTAAAATTTGAGACAATTTTAGCCATTTCAATACTTAGTAATATCCACACTAATTTCTAGTTTTCAAAACTCAATGCCTAAATGCATTCACACAGTCCGGATAAGAAAGACCCGGAATTAATTATACAATTAATCAGATGACATTACAATCTAATTTTTAAAATATGATTGATGAAACGATAATCACAAAATAGCCGTAGTCCTGCCATTTCCAAAATGTGGTCTGCCTTTTTTAAAGCATTTTTAATTGCCAGAGATATATATGTAAAGTCGACTGATTACCTGTCAATTAATTCCGGGTCTTTCTGAATGTTGCTTAATGTAATTTGTATAACCCCATGGCACATTTTATAACAATCTGAAGAAAAGTAAATCTGGATTAAAGTTTTTCCTCTTGATGGTTTTAAATCCAAAATTGGCCCCATCCTATATACTTTACAGCTCGTGATTCTTAATTCTAGACGCCCACCACCTTCTAAAGGAGGGGGGTAGGGGGGGGGGGTGATTGCTGTTTATTTGGAGTTTTATTAAAGATCTGGGATAGAACTACTCTATATTTAAGAATTAAGTAAAACAACTCGATCAGAAATTGTTGAGTCCGTTTCTTCCAGCTCTGATTTCTCAGCACCAACCCGGAAGTGTGCGAGAGGTTGTGTGATTATTTAGAAACCACCATAGGTCTGGGGATACCCCCATCCTCTCTCTCTCTTCTCAGTTTCCCCCTCTCTCTCTCCCTCCTTCCCGATTCTCTCCGTCCGACAAAATTAGAGATATGTTAGGACTGCAGTAGTCTTCAATCCAGTATACAATACACTATGCTCAGTCCTAATGCTAGGAAGAAAAACAACCTGCTGTGATTCTAGTAAAAGAAAACCAACGGAAAAGTGTGTGAAAAGGAGGTTTGACATAAAAAATGAAGTACGTCTTCTACAGGATACTTTTAACTGTTGTTACAGGTAAATTCAAGCTTTAATAAAAACACACAACTTATATTGAATTCTATTTATATGCAATTGACCGAAAAATTCTTATTTTTCTATTTTTTATTCTCGCGTGTATATTCCAACCAATGCTTCGTTTACCGTTGATGGTAGTTCAGTTAGTGAACACTGAACATACATAACAAAACCAATAATTACAAAACCTATAAATACAGAAATCATAAAATCTTTAACGGACAAACCCTTTAAGATACACAACAAATAATGGAAAAGCAGTATATTAGTTTTTCATTCGGTTTAATAGTCAGTGAGTCGTCACTTTCAATCCCTTTTTTTAATTTACAATTTCATTTTTTTATCATACAAGGTTCCTTAATCTGTAATACAGCTAGAGATCGAAAGAGCTGAGTGGATGTTTTTAATCTTAACCCTATTTACCCTGACGCCTGGTCAAATTACTCCCCCCCCCCTCGCTATTTTCTTATTGTGATACGAATCTATAAGAATTGATACGTTTTTGGAAAGCCCTTGAACTCTACTTCAATATTCTGCGAAAAAAATGGCAAAGGATTTGAGTTTTTGCAACAAACTCAATGTTTCTAACTCCAACATTTTAGAATCCTTAAAGTGAACATCTTAGATATTTCAAACTTAGATTATTAGATCTATCAGAATTCATAGTTTGAAATTTCTAAGTTCTACGACATTGGGTTGCAAAGATATAGGAACTAGAATATGAGAGAATGTTGCAAAGACTAATTTTCTTTGCAATAATCCAAATATTTATTGCAAAATCTAGTTATGAAGCCAAAATGTGAAGAAAGAAATCTGTGCAAAATTTCTTTGCAAAAATTGTTTAATCTGGTTGCTGCTGTTATAGGCTTTCCAAAGAGCTATAAAATGTTGAAATCCAATGACTGGAAGTAGGTCTAAATATAGATTTAGTCTAGTATAAGTAAAAGAAGGCATATAGGCAGTATTGCCTAAGCACTCAAGGTATAAAAGCTCAGCTTTTAGCCTTAAGTGATTGGCATGTGTTTGTTAGAAAAGTTTGTGGGGGGGGGGTCAAATTGAACCCCCCCCCCCAGGGCAAGTAGAGTTAAACTCTTGATCTCGATATCCAACGTGAGCATTTTAAAATTTGAGGACTGTGTCAGTCGTATAATATAATAAATTTGCTAGGGAAGACCTATTATTGACATTTAACCTAAGTGATCTCTTAGGTTCAGGATGTCCTAACATAAACAAAAGGTTAAATAAGCGGTTCTTGTTAAAAACATTATCATGCATGAATTTAGAATATTTGTGTTATTCCTTTACTATTCCTGTATTCCTGTATTCCTGTATTCCTGTATTCCTGTATTCCTGTATTCCTGTATTCCTGTATTCCTGTATTCCTGTACTCCTATATCTTGTCTCTACTGCATTGTGTATAAATGCTATTGTTGGAGTAAAAGGTTAGGGAGGATCTGATCTTAGTTCTTTACTCCGTGAACCTAGAGGTAGAGACATAACAAAGATTTGTTGGGGGGAGGGGGTTTGAAGACTTTAGAAAAACTAGGGGGAGGTACTTTTAAAGAAGGAAAGAGGAGAATGAGAAATTTCTGTAATAAGCTGATTAAAACTTTATATTTTGCCCATTTATCCAAAACTGACAATGGTTGATATCTGATCAAAAAAGAAGATTTAATTGTAAAAGCAATATTCTCAAACTTTTTAACTAATTAATTTTATTTTAGCTGATTCACTGCTTCGTAATATAACGTTCTTATGGCGTCAATTAAAACTAATTTTTCTCTTCATTTGTATTTTGAATAAATTTTGTTCTCAAAGATTACCCTTTAGATTTAGTAAAATGAAATTTTGCTTCCGCGCTGCTATATTTGAGAGACTTAAAAGGTTAAATTAATGTGTTCGAAACTTTTTAAGTTTTTTTTCCGATATTGTTTGTTATAATTTGTTAGGGGTCAATTGAGTGAAAATAAAAATTCTGAAAAAAATCCACAAAAGAATATTCTATTATAATTTCCTACTCCCTTAATTCTGTACCTTTTAAATATTGCCGTGCACCTTAATTGCCATAGAAAAAGCTGAGTTTTAAGAAAACAGGGTTACCCACAAAGGACAAAATTCAGAAAAGATTGTGAAGATTTTTCCATCTTGTTTCAGGGTTTTCTGTCCACTTTTTCTTGATGTAATTTCTTCGCAACATTTAATCACGGAATCTCTGGACCAATTTAGGTCTTGGGAACCCTTAGTAAAGTAAACTTCCCTTAACTTCCCTGTAAAGTAGTTGTAAGTAATTATAATTATATTAGTTCTTGAGTTTCAGATCGTTATTTAATTCTCATCTTTTGTGGGTAACCCTGTAGCTGACATGTTGACCGGCAGATAATTGTTGCAATGTATTTAAAACTTAATTTATCTTACAGTTCTTGAAATATTTAGAAGTATATGTAGCATATATACTATACAGGGTGATCCTGGAATATGTTTGTGTGTGCAGGGTGGTCCTGTAATATGTTTGTGTGTACAGAGTGATGTCATTGGAAATTTGGAATACCATAAAATGTATAAATTAAAATCAGTTTCAAAACAGTGATGCATTTTTCTGTTCAATTATTTTTATATTTTCCCCTTGATTGCATACATTCCCCTCCCCCTGTATCTGAGATATGCTAAATATCCTGTACATGACTAACTATGCTAATCTGTCAAACATTATTTACAACAACTCATTGATAGATAATACACTTTGAATCCAACTTGAAGTTTATAGAAAAATATATAGATTATTTTCCCTCGCGATAAGTTCTAATAACGTTATCAATGTTGACGTTTTAGAATATTCTTAAAAGAAAAGTATTAAAGGAAATCATAAAATAAGCAGAAGTGAAAAAAGACTAATTAAATTTCCTTTGATGAAATATTACAAAAGAAATTCATTCCATATTTACCTTTTTTAATAAAAAAGTTTAATCTAAAGAGCATATTGACGTAATTTGATGTGATTCTCTCAGATTAATCTAAAGAGCATATTGCCGTAATTTGATGTGATTCTCTCAGTACTACATGCCAGATTAAAACAGTACCCTTGGTCTTTCTGTAATAAATCTAGGTCCCGAGATTACTCTAATCAACGTCTAATTCTAGTCTCACTGACTCTATCTCTAGCCAAAACTCAAGGCTATCAAACTCTAGCCAAAACTCAAGGCTATGTATTCGTCCGTATAACACAAAGGTTAAACTATTACTAATTGTTTTTATTTACAGGTAAAATCAAAACTGACCGTAATGGCCAGTCAGGGTCAACATTTAAATAGATAAGATATAATTTCAGAATTCACTTTTATAAAATACTGCAACTAAAAATGTTCAGGTACAACAAAAAAATTCCATCACTTGCTCAGACAAAAATGTAAAGGTTATACCATTGTGATTCGGACATAGCGGGTCCTTGTAAATATCGTCAATAGTCCCTTCAAGATATTTTATTTTAACTTTTTGAGATAAAGAAGAAAAAATACGGATACGAGATACAAGAGATTAGAAAATAAAACAGAATGAAAAAATCATTAAATTGAAAAATTAGAAAGTTCAAAAGAAAGTATGTTAATGAAAAAAAAATTAGAATTTGGTTTTGGTTTGATAATCGTTGGCAAGAATAATAATTAAAATAAATGACTTGATAAAGATTTTAACGAGTATGCAAGTTGAAAACTATTCTCCAGGAAGGGTTGTAAACTGAGCAAGATTTGAACCTAAGATGAACTCTATCCCGTGGTTCAAATACAGGTCTATAATTCACAAAAGAAAATCCAGAAAGTTTTCACAACATAGCTATTTATTTTTTTCTTCATCCCTGAGAAATTGATCAAAAGATTAAACATTTTTAAAAGTAAAATTGAATATTTTGTGGTTGAAGCAACCCTGAATATCAGGGTGGTCTTCGAGTACACCATAGATTCAAGAACAATATCTCTTAATCAATTTATACAGGGCGGTAACCAATATATGCACCATTAACCAGATAAAGGGTGACGAAGAAAAATGCCCACCCACACTTTAACTGCGTTTTCAGTTCTGCAGGTGTATCAGGATATATAATTTAATAAAGGGCAGGGGTTTCTTTCTTCAGGGGAGAGGGTTTAAAATGCTTATATTAAAAATCTCTGTATCTGTCTATCTATCTATCATCTACCCTGCGATATATAGTTAATGTTTGCACTAGTTAACACGCTATTGTTGTAAAATTAAAGCAATGCTTGAAGGCAAGAAAACCCATCTAACTATTAAACTAACTATCGAATTAACTATCAAATTAACTATCAAACTAGCTATCAAATTAACTATCAAACTAGCTATCAAATTACCTATCAAACTAACTATCAAACTATCTATCAAATTAACTATCAAACTAACTATCAAACTAACTATCAAACTATCAACAAAAAAACTATCAGACTAACTATTTAGCAAACTATCAACTTTCTAACAAATTTTTTAAATGTTCATGTACTAGCTATTTAACTAACTATCTAGGTAACAATCTTACAAACTATATAAGTAATCATCTAACTAAACATCTAACTGTTAATTTACCAACTATCAACTAGCAATCAAACTAAATGTCTAAATATAGATACCATTTAACTAATAATCAAACTAACTACCTTATAAAACATGTCTAACCAATTATCCAACTAATATCACTCAGACCGTAGTTAAAAAGTCTAAGGTTTAGCGGGGAGAGACATGCCAATTTGATTGATAGCTTAAAATTTAATTATCAGAACCAAATACGTGATTTTCAACATCAATAATCAGAAAAGGGTATATTGTGAATCTAACATGCCCTCTAAGAATCAGGGGTTACTTGAAATTACGAGACAGTCCCGTAAATAATATTTTTTAATCCCTAGGTAACTCCTTGACAAGAAGTCCAATATAATTGAATCTATTCACATTTATAAACCATGGTACTAGTACTAGTTAGAAGTTAGAACAGGTTAAATTTAATAAAATTTAAGCCTAAACTTAGAACATGTGTGCACAGATAAATGACTCGGGTGTGCAGTGTGAAGTAGTAGTGTAGGTTTATGACAAATAATTCAATTAATTAATCAGATTCTTAAATTAAAATAGCAGAAATTAATTGGTAGGTTTAAATCATTAATCTTTACTATATCCAACTATCCAACTATCCAACTATCCAACTATCCAACTATCCAACTATCTAACTATCCAACTATCCAACTATCCAACTATCCAACTATCCAACTATCCAACTATCCAACTATCCAACTATCCAACTATCCAACTATCCGGATTGTATTTACACCTATATAGTTGACAACAACAATGCTTATTTCTTGTATATCTAGTGCCTAAAGAGACAAGGTTTTTAACTAATCAATCATGCAAAAATTAACCAATTCATTGTATTTTGAAAATGAATAATCCCCTGTTACACGCGTAAACCATTTTAAGCAAATATATATATTAAAATTGTTTAGAAATCATACATATCTATTATCTACCGTTTATACATGAAGGTCAAAGGTTGACATTACGACCATGTTCAAGAAAATCAGGGAAGTTTTCAGTACGAAAAATTATTTCGGTCAAATCAAATCAGGACCTAGGTCTTTGCAGAGGCGCTTCTATTATTGATTTTTGATGGAAGACGACAACCTAGGATGCTTTTTCAAATTCTTTAACAACGTTCAACGTATCTAATAGGAATACAGCGAGCTAGAGAAAAATAGCAAATCCAAGTTAAATGTACACACATAAGAAACTTAAGGTTTGAAGGGAAATTGAAGAGGAAAACAAGATAATCAACAAGGAATGTCTGCATTCATATGTCAACGCTGTATTACCTTGGAGAACAGAGGATCCCCCTCCTCCCCCAAGGGGTGTGGGTCCTGGGGCCCTAAGAATCCCAAAGTGAGAAAAATTGGAATACTGTAACACTATTAAAATAATTTTGTACAATTTTGTCATCAGCTTTTATAAAAACCTCTAAAAAAAAATATTGTAAAAAAAATTGTTATGGAAAAATCTAAATCTTTAAAAACATCGATTTTACTGTTTACGTCGATCAACTTTCAATAAACGCCGCTCCTGCGGATTCCCCCCCCCCGATTTTACTGCGTTTTGTTATTTATTAATTGTAATTTTATTTTCCTACATAAACCAACCCAGCATTTTATCCTTTTTATTTAAAGTATGTGAACCAATAAAAAAGAGTAAAATGGAAAAGTAAAAAGGTAACGAAGCAAAAAATATATGTCTCGTACGAACCATGTTAATTGTTCATTGTCGAAATGTACATTTTCATTTTCTAATTCTTTTATCTTTGCAAGCATATGTCGTAGACCTTAAATATTTGAAATATTAAGTAAACTTACATTATTAAAAATTTATAGGTTTGGTAAAATATTTAGTTCCTGTGAACTGTTAAAAAACAAGATCAATAAACAAATGATTAAGTTATTTACAAACTAAATAAATTTATGTCAAACAAAAGATATTAATTATATTTGTATACACCTAAATTTACTCTAATAAGGATCACGGCATGTCTTAATAAAACCTATTTGATGTGAAGGGCCTGGGGAGTATAATAATAAATTATAATCTCTCTTTGTATCCAGAACCCACTCCCCCCCCCCCTTGTAGTTCATACACTTATATCCTAGATAAACCATAGATGAGTAAATAGTATATATTATGTATAAATTGTATTTCAGTTTACTTTTCCATCAGCCCTCAATCAAACTTTAACCCTATCAACCTCTCACATTTATTGCTACCTTCCTTTTCCAACCCAATCTCTTCTCCTCTACACGCCCTTATCCTTTGTTAATTTCCTGACCTGGCAACGCATCCTTATTCAATCGCTTCTCTGTCCTATACCGCCCTATCCTTAGTCACTTCTCTGTCCTGTGCAAGCTCCTATCCTTAGTCGCTTCTCTGTCCTGTGCAAGCTCCTATCCTTAGTCACTTCTCTGTCATGTACACGCCTCTATCCTTAGTCGCTTCTCTGTCCTATAAACGTCCTTATCCTTATAAACTTCTCTGTCCTGTACACGTCTCTATCCTTATGTCAATTTTCTGTCCTGTGCAAGCTCCTATCCTTAGTCACTTCTTATGTCCTGTACAGGCCCCTATCCTTAGTCGCTTCTCTGTCCTATACACGCCCTATCCTTAGTCACTTCTCTGTCCTGTGCAAGCTCCTATCCTTAGTCGCTTCTCTGTCCTGTGCAAGATCCTATCCTTAGTCACTTCTCTGTCATGTACACACGCCTCTATCCTTAGTCGCTTCTTTGTCCTATAAACGTCCTTATCCTTATAAACTTCTCTGTCCTGTACAAGCTTCTATCCTTATGTCACTTTTCTGTCCTGTGCAAGCTCCTATCCTTAGTCACTTCTCTTCCTGTGCAAGCTCCTATCCTTAGTCACTTCTCTGTCCTATGCAAGCTCCTATCCTTAGTCACTTCTCTGGTCTATACACGCCTCTATCCTTAGTCGCTTCTCTGTCCTGTACACGCCTCTATCCTTAGGCACTTCTCTGTCCTGTCCTCTATCCTGTGTAAGCTCTTATCCTTTGTTAATGTTCTGTCCTAGCTGTGGATGCTCCTATTTTAAGTAAATTCAACTTTTTGTCCTTCACATGTTCTCAACCTGCCATTTTTCACTTTACAAAATATTTTTCCTGTCCCAAAATTTTCCCAAACGGAGCTTTTAAATAGCTCGTGCCATGTGTCCATTACTTAACCCCTTTCCAACCTCCAACCCCTTTTTTGTTTCTATCCTCCCCCCTCTTCCAATCCTCTTCCCACGTGTTCCATGCATCCATCAATTTAGTTTCTCTCTTGAATGACCATGTAAGGGCTGATGGTTAAAATTTGTCATGGAGGAATCATGAATTTACCCCTTCTTCTCTACCCTTCCCCCTTCCCCTTTTCTCTCCGCCCTT
The DNA here is from genome assembly GCF_000591075.1 of Eurytemora carolleeae. Taxonomy (NCBI): domain Eukaryota; kingdom Metazoa; phylum Arthropoda; class Copepoda; order Calanoida; family Temoridae; genus Eurytemora; species Eurytemora carolleeae. Next base: position 9,767 of record NW_019398365.1, read on the forward strand.
CCTCTTTTCTCTCCCCCTTTCCTCTTTTCTCTCCACCATTCCTCTCTCCTCTCCCCCTACTACTCTTCTCTCTCCCCCCATAACCCTCTGCTACCTTTATTTTCTACCCTATACCCATTACCCATCATTATAATGATACCTTGCGATGATATTATCACGGTCCTACTCGAATCAACATTATTCTTAACTAAATATAAAATTCGTGATGGTCATTCAAAAATAAGAAAACGGAAAATGATCCCTTTAGTTTCCAATCAAATCTGGGTTCCCTATATTGTCTTTAATGAAAAACTGTGTAGAGAAGGTCAATGAAAACTTCTAAAACATTGTTTATACCTTAAACTATTTGTTTTAAACGGATAAGTAGATTTTGACTTTACATTTAAAAATCATTTGTTGTTTGGTTTTAAACATATTCTTTATAATTCTTTTCATCAGTCGAAAAAAACTATGATGGTAGGAGATTATATCAATATAATGAAGACGACTTTCGACTTCAATTATGATTTACATTACACTTTTAAACATCATAAATACACAAAAACGTGGAGTCAAAGAGAAGATGTCAATTAAAAAGGCTTCTCTTTAATTACTTGTAAAAATTCAAAAAAAGCTTGTTAACAATTAAAACTTGAATAAAAAGTCGTATTCATTATATTGATATAATCGCCTACCATCGTACAAGATTATATTTTTGTTGAATTGACGCACATTTTGAATTTCATGAATCCTGAAAGTCCGTGTTGACTAAAATGTTAAGCTTTAAGAGAGAATGATGGATATAAAGTAAATATGTTTAAATTTAGAATTTTTAAAGTGGAAAAATATATTTGTATTTATTTTGTGATCCAATCAAAATAAATATAAAATGTTATTTTAGATTTTTCAGCAGATTCTTTTTATTATCAACATAAGTCACATAAAAACAGAGTTGATTCAAACAAACAGACAAACAGAGGAATTAACGGACAAACATCAAAACGCACACTGGGAGAAGTGCATCTCATTGAGGTTTCCTAGAGTAGATATATAGCCTGGTATATAAATACTAATTGATCATTAACTCTCTAATTATTCACCATGATTACCATTTACTCAGATAAATCAGGCATCATGGACCACCATCCTATTCTTCTAAAAGATATTTGTTTTATTAAAGGGGATGAATACATACTGTAAGTACCTGACATGTCCGATTCACAACTCTGTAATTTTAGTTCTTTTTGTCTCTGGCACTCTGCTGCATGAAGTAAAAAGTCGCATTGATAAAACCACACAAGAAAAGATCAATTTTCTTATGGAAAAACAAGGATATTTTTAAATATTTGCTCTGACAATGGTTTACTGAAACGGGCATTTTTTCTTGAATTAAAAAGGGTTGCCTGGCATTTTGTCGCTGCTCTTCTAAATACGATATTACTCCCTCATCGATCAATTGGTTTTATTATTAACCATGTTTTGGGACACCCTGTATTTAAAATGATGATGATTTGATAAAGAGTAATGATACCATCTACTGAAGTATATATATAAGTATATATTCCATTATCATTACAAACAAGTTGAAATTTAGCTCAAATTCAAGGAGGAACTTAAATGTCGTCGTCTTTTTTCCTCAGCTTACTATTGAAATGGTTCTGTACACAGCACAGGGTTTCCAAAAAAGGATAGGAAATTCATATTTTCTTATATTTTTTAATACTTTGTGCAATCGTGAACTTGTTTATTTCTGCGCCAAATCATTAAATAAGCCATTGAAATAATATTTTCATGGCAGAAGAATTAATTTAAATCAATTAGGATCATCATAAATCTTTAGAGTTCAAAGTCGTCTTTACAGTCTCATCCTTTCAGGGTAGTCTAATAGGTTCTAAGCAACACTTTAAAGATTTCCAAGTATCCAGAAAAGTTTTGCATCTCGCAAACTTTACAACAAACCGGATACAGCCATAAATTACACTTAACCTAACTCCATATTTTCCTTTTAAATGTAATTTGTATGAAAATATATCTAGTGCACTCTATCTGAAAACTTTTAATCAAATTTTAAAATCAAAAAGTTAAAAGTATGATTTGAAGGCTGAATGAGATTTCAATATTCTTGGAGAAAAGAATTATTAATCAGAGCTGAGGGGAAAGTGAGTTAAGAGAAAATCTAAGAATAATTTTCTCTTGAATTTGAGAGCTAGTTAGAGGCGGGGNAAAAAGAGGTGCCGCTAAAAATATGTTTGGTTAGGAAGGGGGTAATACATGATGATAAAACTGCACATTAAATAATCCCGTATGGAGTCTTTTTGATACATAAAAATCCAGCAAATGTAAAAAATAAGATAAGGAAGGATAAAACGATGTAAACTCCGGTTACAGGACCGAATTGTACACAGCTAGAGCAAACTGCACAGCACCTTTGCCAATACAAATATGAGGCTAAACGGGACCGTAAATCAAATGATTTATCCCCTTCTGGTGAAATTTATGCGAAAAACAACATTATTATGATTCTGAATTGAATTTTAAAACATATTTTTAATTGGTCTACAACACAAGTTGTTCCATGACAAAACAACTCCAAATGCATAATCAATATAACATTTTAACCAGGGGGCGGGCATAACTCTCCTAATTTTGCCTGGCTAGGTTTAACTAATATCTCGATGATTTTAACTTTAAACGTTCATGTTTAGCGAAACAGACTGTACAAGTGTACAGTGTAAAATGTATATAAACTAGACTTTTAAGACGCTTTGCGCCGATCTTCCATTCCATTTCAACTTATAAATTGTGGCCCTATATGTGAGCATTTAAATTCTCTTTGTACAATATAAAACAAAAACAAACAAAAAATTAAGGGAATTAATAATATTTTTTCGTGCATTTTCAAAATTTTACAAAAATTTAAAACTTTTGGACACTAATTTTTGTTATTTTGAGCATCAACATAGCTTTCTGGGGTCATTTAAGGTCACACACAAAATTTGGGCCCGATCGGTTCAGCCGTTTTGACGTTTATTGGATACAAACGGGCAGACAAACAGTGATGAACTGTATCCCAGTTTATATATTTATGTAGATGATATGCCATTATAAAAATGAATATTTAGATGTTGTATTTGGACTGGAGATGATAGAATCCCCCCGGGACCTGGTTGTAGCCAGGAATGAGCCGGTAACCCTAAACTGTAAGGTCCGGGGGGACCCGGAACCTACAGTTCTATGGTTTAAGGTAAATATTCAGTTATCATTTTCTTTTCTTGAAGGTAAATTTCGGATATTTGGGTGATGTGGAAGTTATTAAAAGGATTATAATTCTATCTATATATATCTACTATTTATACATCTATCTATCTATCTATCTATCTATCTATCTATCTATCTAGGATGGAGAGGAGGTAGTAACAGCTAAAGATGATCCTCGCTCCCATAAGATTCTTCTACCTGATAACGGTTTATTCTTTCTCAGAGCAGTTCACAGTAAGAAGGTAAAGGTTTGCACCGTTGAATAATCTCATTTTTTGATGGCCTTTATTTTCATCAGACGCAAGGCAATGAAAACTTCGGTTTATTAAGCTCGAGTTTTAAGCAGCAAGTTGTTTACAGTATACACATACACACAGGCTACAGACGGTTAAACGAGATAGTAGTACACCACATGAACCATCCCCTTCTAGGGATAGTACACCACGTGAACCATCCCCTTCTAGGGATAGTACACCACATGAACCATCCCCTTCTAGGGATAGTACACCACATGAACCATCCCCTTCTGTACACCACATGAACCATCCCCTTCTGTACACCACATGAACCATCCTCTTCTGTACACCACATGAACCATCACCTTTTAGGGAAATTAATGTGGTGAATACCTTTCCTTTCTGAATGTTTTATAGTTGCAAACTATTAAAAATCATTTGGGGAATGAATACAAGGTTTCCTTGAATAAATTTACAGACAAAAGTTTTTTTCTTTAAAAAGAAGGGAATTCGTTGCTTGTTTTTCTGTGTTTGTTTGTTCTCCTGAACAATCGGATAAAATTCCTATGTATTTGGATGTAAACAACAATTTTCCAAAAAGAAATCGATGTTTTTATGTTGTTCTAGAACTCATCATGGTTTTATAAATGTTGTGGTAATTTCCTAGAGGGCGCTTTTAGGACCCCCCCCCCCCCCATCTAACGTTTTTTACTCTTTAGGAGAAGGATTCTGGTGTGTACTGGTGTACTGCAACAAACACAGAAGGAACTATATCTAGCTCAAGAGGAAAACTTGATGTAGCTTGTAAGTTCTATTATTTTCTTACAATTATGATGTTATGGTTTTAAAAAACGCTAACCTTAAAAGTGATTCCATTTTTGGTTCTTCGTCAGAAAAAGAAATTCATAAAGACGACTCCTTATAGAATTTAAGGTTTGTATACGTATTTTCTAAAAAGAAAAAAAAACGTTTACGCTTCTAAGGTCATCTTCAGAGAAATTCTTTCAGTAACAGTTAATGAAACATTTAATTTTCAACAAAAAAAAAAACAGTTTTCGTTCAAGTTCCATTCATGAAGCAAACTTCAAACTTTAGTAAATTTCAATTTAGAATCGATGTTTAATTAAAATTAGCTAGAATCTACGAGATTATAAAGTCATACCAGTAATTTTGCATAAATGTGAGCTTTTTAATCCTTACTTCTAGAGTGGTTTGATTGTCAAGTATAAACTGCATACTGTAGTGTACTGTATCCTGTATAACGTTATTCGTACTGTATTCCTTTGCACAGAATAGAAATCATTTCCTAACTGCATAAATGCATTTAATATTTATATACTGCATTATAGTTTAAGAGATCAATTTACTATTTGAAAAGCTTTTACCTAAAGCAAGAATTGCAACGATTTGCATTTGCTGGATAACTATATGTATAAATACAGGGTTATTCACAAAAGATGAGACTCTGTAACGACTAATACTCACGTCATTGGTGCAACCCTTTTCTTGAGTTGTTTGTTCTCTACACTGCATTAAGGCCAAGTTTAATCCTTTAGATTTGAAAGTCGTTAGGTCTTTTTCAAAGTCTTATCCTTTGTGGGTATTCCACTCTGGGTCATAGTAAATTTGAATTCGAACAGGACCTGCCCAGTTTGTACCGGCCTGCCAGATAACAGCGTGTACTGACCCGACCCTATGGTACAGTACGTCGCCCTAACCAGACTAACATACGACAGGGGTCAATTTTCTTGGCATAGTCGCGTCGGAGGGCTAACTAAGACAACTCCCATGGCGCGTTCAGACTTTTTACAGTACCCGGCCTAATCCTAGGCCTATTTGACCGACCCCACTTGCTTAGTTCACCGTGATTCCTGTATATAAATATTTAAATATAATATACATATAAAATCTAAATAGGAAATTTAAATTTTAAAAATTTAGTTTCACAATAACCTTTGTTTTATATCGAACTTGACAAAATTATTTCAAATTTTTAAAATCACGAAAATTTTTGAAATGAAGAATAAGGAGATACAAATTGTAAGATATTCCGAACATCCTGATAATTTGATATTTTCATAAAAATTTTCGAAATTAAGAAAAAAGCATTAGTGGTTATTCTAACAGTGCACACATTTTAGCAACTATAAAACTCTAATAAAGGAATTGAATTCTTGTCACACACTCTGTTTTCAAACTATAAGTTGATATGTCAGATAAAATAGTTTAAGTTTGAAATATCAAAGGTACACCGTCAGGTTGCAAAGATATATGGATTAGACAATTTGTGTCTCTGTCAAAAACTCAGTTCCTTGATGAAATATCAAATAAATATTATATCTGGATTCATGTATTAATCTCGACATAAAAGCAGGTTCTGCTAGTTTTCCTGTGAAACTAAGAGGATAATTTGATGAGTAGGGGGGGGGGGGGATAATCCCCCTCATTTTCATTATACAATTACCCCAGGGCAATAGAGTAATTTAAATACTTTCAGAAAACTTAATTTCCGGAGAATCTAGGTGTAGGGTTCCCTTGTAGTAATATAATATAATAAACTTTTATTAGAATCAAAATATTATTTCTGTTAACAAATATGTACATTGTACACATACAGTACACATTACTTACATCCCGTGCAGTGCTGTGCAATCAAACAAACTTTAAAAAGTTCAGTTAAACATTTGTATGTTCACAATTTTTTCATCCCCATAAACTTTAAAATCTTTGATTCTTTCTTGATATTACTGGATTACTGGAAATTTGTTCGCTGGGAGATCACTTTTGTGACATTTTCAGCGAGTCAATATATCTTTTTTGTTTCTACTGATAGTGCATTAAGTTAAACCAGGGATCTCGGCGCCACTGACACCTATCACATTGAAGAAATATGTTTGTCATACATATTCTTAAAACTAATCAATGAGGTGGCATTTTTAATGTCTATTGGCAAGCTGTTCGATCTTTTAATAACTCTCAAGCTAAAGATTTTTTTCCTAATATCTAGGTTGCACTGTTTTGAGTTGAGGTTCATATTGCATTGCATGTAGTAAACCTTGTTTCTCGTTGAGCTGTGTCTACAGACCTTGTAAACCATGTACCTTCTTTTACATTATTATCATGCTTATGGAGAATCTTCCAAGTCTGGATTAAATCTCCTCTTATTCTTCTTTCTTCTAAGGTGGTCATGTTGACCTCCTTTAATTGATCAAGGTATGAGGTACTATGGAGGCCTGAAGTCATTTTTAAAACTCGTTTTTGAACACTCAAGCAGCTCAATATCTGATTTAAGCCAAGGTGACCAAGCCTGAACACAGTACTCTAGNGGGGTCAGCGCTTATATGATTCTGATAATAATGATAAGTTAAAACAAGACTCCAGATTGAATGTAGTTAAGTGAATGGATAAATGTTTAATAGAATTGTGTTTTGATGGTTAATGAAATAGTTGTTTTGCCCGCACAATCCGCCATGTTTTTATTCCTTTTGTAGTTTATTAAAAAGGGGGAAAAGGGGAGATTGAATGAGGAGGGGGGGGAAAGGGGGGAATTTTGTTCAACACAAGTTTTTGCTTTTCTAAATTAATTCTTTTTATTCATAAAAGAGAAGAGCAAAGCAAGCAAATAATGCCTTGGGCATATTTTGGTAAAATTTACAGCTTATCAAACTATTTTGCACAGTTTGGTCGGGTTTTTACTTTATTAAACTATCTTGCGCAGTTTGGTAGGGTTTTTACTTTATTAAACTATCTTGCACAGTTTGGTAGGGTTGGGTCATAGTAAATTTGAATTCGAACAGGACTTGCCCAGTTTGTACCGGCCTGCCAGATAACAGCGTGTACTGACCCGATCCTATGATACAGTACGTCGCCCTAACCAGACTAACATATGACAGGGGTCAATTTTCTTGGCATGGTCCAGTTGGAGGGCTGACTATGACAACTCCCATTGTGCGTTCAGACTTTTTACTGCAGTATCCGGCCTAATCCTAGGCCTATTTGACCGACCCCACTGGCTTAGTCCACCGTG
>NW_019398365.1:17671-22220 GCF_000591075.1 Eurytemora carolleeae
TATTATTATTATTATCATTATTATTATTATTATTATTATTATTATTATTATTATTACTATTATTATTACTTTTAAAGATCTTGAGCGAGATTTCCGTGAGCTTCCACGTGACCTTGATGTAGCTGTGGGAGGGTCAGCACAGTTCACCTGCTCTCCTCCCAAGGGGAACCCTGTTCCAATCATTGTTTGGAAAAAGGTAAACTATATTTTCTCTTTAAAGGGAGCAGAGGGAGGGGAGGGGGTTCGGGGGATTGTGGCTCTGAACTCACTTTGATTAGAATAAAATTTCATGCGACATTGAAATCTTACATTTTCTAAATCGTAACTCCCTTTTATGGAATTATTGAGAAGAATAAATGTAACTCTACAAAATAAATATTATTTTCTATACTTGAGCCTAAAATTGATTTAAATGGAACCACAAGGCCATAAAGTTTTACTAGTAATTTTGCATTCATTGGCCTTTTCCTTCTTATTATAATTAGACTGAAATGTTTTTTTTTCTTCATATTATCATTCTTGTTTGATTATTATTTTAGTGTTAGAGGGTTTCTCGTCAAATTCTTCTTTGAAAACAATTGTTTTGTGATGGATAAATTGAGTATACCACTTTTTCTTTAATAAATTCAAAGAATTTTGTAAATGGAAATATGTAAAGGTAAAGAAAAGAAAAGAAAAAATATAATTTAAGTAGGGTTCTAAACTTTTCTACAGACAGTATATTTTTTTAAAGGGACCGTTCACTTATTTGGGTAATTTCAGGGTAAACTAAGTTTACATGATTAAGATTGTTAAGATAAAATTACATTTTTATTAAGATTATGATTATGATTATTATTATTATTATTATTAAGATTAAGATTAGATTAATATGATGATTAAGATTAAGATTATGATTATGATTAAGATGAAGATTTAGATTATCATTAATATTATCATTATTATTATTAAGATTATAATTAAGATTATGGTATGATTAAGATTTAGATTATCATTATGATTATTATTATTAAAAGTAAGATTCTAAGATTCAGTTTGGAGACCATTTCTGACATATAAACCTTCAATTTTTCTCAAATTTAATTTAAGAGGTTTGAAATTAGATTAAAAAATTGATGGAAAGAAGATTATTTTAGAAGAAAAGGGGGAGGGGGAATTAACAAGAACCAAGGCCTGGTTATAGGAAAATCTTATATATATATAATATATANTTTGCGATAAAAAATTCAATTTTTGCAAATTTGCAAATTTTTTTGCAGATTCTAAAAGTAGAGCACAAGAGCTTTCTAATGATGTATCATTTGTCATATTTAGTGGGGGGGGGTCAAATTGACCCCCCCCCAGCATATCCTGGTTTTCAAGTACCCCAGCAGGGATAGGGTTAATAATTCCGATTCAAAACTTTGTGTCCTATCAGGTCCTACAAATTGAGAAACTATTCCATAAAAAGACGGAGGAAGGTTTTCTTTTAAATATTTATACATAAAAGTAGAAGCATTATGTTTGTGTTATATTGTTATATTGTTCTGGTTTCGCTTAAATGCCATTTTTGGTAATAAAAAGCGATTCTTAAACTTTATATTTTTCACTATATATGCTCGACATTTTTCACGTTATCATCGTAACTGTTCTTGAAAATGTTTAAGGTTTTAGACTCTTTAGCATAGTTTGTCAAACTGTTCCATGGGTTTATCACTCTCACAGAAAAGAGTTTTTTCTCACGTTAGAATTGAATTGCTTTATATTTAAATTGAAACTACAATTGGATTGCCTTGTCAGTCTATTCGCTGTCTCGCATGTTCTGCTGGACCAAGAAGATTCATCAACATTATCATATCCATGTAGAATTTTCCAGGTCTGTATTAAATCACCACAAAGTCGTCTGGCCTCAAGAGAGGTTAAACCAACCTAAATCAATCTTTCCTCATATGTTTCACCTGCCAGACCTGACGTCATTCTTAGAGCTCTGCGTTGCACATTCTCCAGTAGATTAATATCTTCTTGTGTCCATGGGGACCATTCTTGCACTGCATACTCAAGGTAGGGTCGAACATACACCTTGTAAAATTTGATCCAAGTGAACCTGTCCCTGTAATGGAACGATCTTGACATTTGTCCCAGAACCTGGTTAGCCTTTCTAGCTGCAACTGCACATTGAGAAGAAGGTTTAAGAGAATCTGAGATAATAACTCCTATATCCTTCTCTTCTTTTGAAGACTCAAGAACCGTTCCTCCTGGAGCAAATCCTCCCATGGTATATGAATACTTGGGATTATTTTTACCAAAATGAATCACTTTGCACTTACTGGCATTAAAAACCATTAACCATTCCTCAGACCATTTCAATAGAATATCTATGTATATCAGATAATTTAAGTATTCCAAGTTTAGAAAACAAAGGATCTGTATGCTGTGAATATCCTTTATCTGACAAAGTCCATATTGCTTTATTTTGAAGTTTAAATAATTTTCCTATTTTATTGTTTATTGGGATCAGAAGATTTGAGTTTGTGGAAAAAACTCAATTCCTTTAACACCGACAAACTTGAAATATTTATCTTTGCAAGTTGAACCTATTCTTTCAATAATTTTATTTCCTATTTTGAGATTATAACCCTGATCATCAAATGGCATAGATTTATTTCTAAATACATTATATTTGGTTTTTGAAACATTAAATGTTAACTTATTAGCCTGAAACCAACAACATGCTTCAGAAAATTCATGATTCGCTGTTTGAAAAAGAGTTCCTAGATTATTGGATGATTTAACAATCCAGTATTATCGGCAAATAAAGTAGTGATAATTTCTAAACCATAGATTAGTTTTGATCCTGAACCCATAGTGATTAAAGTTCTTTCAAAGAATCTCAAAATCTACGGTATCAATTACTATTTTCAGATCTAGAAAATAGCAATTGTGTATTCAGGATTGTCTTTATTATTTTATCTGCAATTGTATAAGAGGTTGTGAAGTATCATGAAATGGTCTAAATCCATATTGATGAGAATAATAAGCTTATTTGTAAAATTTGTAAACTCCTGATTTGTAAATAGGTGTATACCTTGGCACATTTATAGCTTTCAGTTATATTGCCTGATTTCAAGGATACATTAAGAATATGAACTACATGAGATATTAGATTTGGCATAATCTCTTTTAAGAGTTTTGTGGATATGTTTTCTTTACCACAGCTTATCTTAATTTTTAGCAAAGAAAGTGTTTCAGGACACAGATTTGAAAATACAAAGTTAGCATCAACAGAGGTTGATAAGTGACGATAATGGAAGGTACACTTTAGATGTACAGCACATGTACGGTGCACTGTACGGTTTCTATCATTTGCATAGTTGCATTTTTGTACAACTAAATTAAATGTTTAGGATGGAAAAGTTCTCGAACTCTCCGAAAGAGTAGAAGGAGAAGGAGAAATTCTTTCTATTAAAACAGTGCAGAAATCAGACGCAGGCAAGTTTAGACATGGAAAAGAAATTGAGTCTTTGCCACAAACTCTAATTTTCGAATCCTAGTATCTTTGTAACCCAATGTCGAGGATCTTAGATATTTCAAACTATAAATTAGATTAGAATAAATAATATAAGTTTGAAATATCAAATGGCGATTAAAAAATTTTAGTTTGTGGCAATGACTCAATTCCTTTTTGAAATTGGGAGAAATAGTTTAACAGGGTTTGAGTTGACTGATGACTCAATTCCTTTTTGAAATTGGGAGAAATAGTTTAACAGGGTTTGAGTTGACTGATTTAACTACTTCTTTTGCAGGAATTTCATTAGTTTAAACACATCTTGAAGATGTGATTTAGGAGTTTATTTAACATTTGCAGAAATCAATACGCTTGTGTTTAAAACAAGAGTTGACCCATTTCAACTTGAATCGCATTCATAAATTTTCAACTCAGATTCAATATTTTTTTACTTTTTTTAAAAGTTTTAATTTGAAAAATAAAAAAAATAATGACAAAAAGTATATTTCAGGACGGTATCAATGTTTAGCTGAAAATATTGCTGCTACAAGGGAGACACCTGTCATCAAACTAGGAGTTCATGGTGAGTAAAAATATAAAATTGTTGGATTTATTTGATCAATTATGGATAAATAATCCTAAATAACTGTACTTACTCATAAATACCTTTGAAAATTACCAATCCCCCCCCCTCCCACCAGGTTTTTTTGTTCACATAATAGAATCTGAATATTGAGACTTCTTTACTTATAATAAAAAAATATATAATTTACATTTACATTTTTTAAAAACTTTACTTTTCTTATTTCTTAAAATCTTTATAACATCTTTACCATTAAAGTAACAATGATTGCCGTTTTCTCATTTTATCAGACTGTAATAAAACAGAATGAGAACGTGTATTTTTTATGTCTGTCTATCTATCTTAGGGTTTGTCAAGTTAATAATTTATCTGTATTGTTTTACGTATAATTTTCTATCTACAGGTCTGTCTATTTATATTAACCCTATCCCTGCTGGGGTACTTGAAAACCAGGATACGCTGGGGGGGGGGGGCGCAATTTG
>NW_019398365.1:22293-23447 GCF_000591075.1 Eurytemora carolleeae
AACTCCTTTTCCCATTCTCCTTAATTACCCCATCCTTTCCCCTAGTCCGTCAACTTCCCTTTTCCCTTTAAATTATACCCCCTCTACCATCATATTCTCCAATTACCCCCCACCTCCTCTGTCCTCATCCCCACCCCATCCCTCCATAGTTTAAATCCTGCTTTGTATTTAAAGGAATTAACTGGAATTTTCTAAATTGAATTTTACTATTTTTACAAAAATTTTGCTGAAAATCCAGGGATGTTTATCCAATGTTTTTGTGAAAGCTTTCAGCTAAATATGTTAATATAAAACAGGCGCGTTACATACATTTCTGACCTCCTCTAATTAATAAAATGTTGAAATCTTTAAATAGTTTTCATCGTCTCTCTTAGAGTTTAATATTTAGTGGGATGTCTAGCTGAGAAAAGTTTTCTGGAACCAATTTTCTATATTCGATCCAAACTCAGCGCTTTAGTTATTAAAGTTATAAATTTTTCTTTAACTCAAGTAATACTCCACCAAGGGCGTATACAGAAATAAATCTAGGGGGGGGCAAGTTTTGCGCGAAGCGAAAAATTTTTTTTTGCCCCCCCCTAGGAGCTCCTAGGGGGGGGGGCAAAATTCGAACTGTAAAGTCATAACACTTGGCTTCTTGGATATCAGGCATAAGTATAAGATACTTAAAAGCCACACATACAGTCCAATTAATTACCTTCTAAGCACTACTTTATATCTCCTTTCTTTCTTTTTTAGTTTTTTTAAGTTCACACAATTTCAACTTATAACTTGCGAAATGGAAAATACTGTTTTTAAATATTTTTAAATCCAGATCAAACAGATTATTTTTATTAAGTGTTTGGCACCCTTTTTGATAAGTTTTAAAGTATATTAAAGGCTTTTAAGCTTTCAAGAACTTCCAGAAATTTTTGAGAATTTCTCCGGAAATCTCAAGAACTTCCAAATAGGTTTGTCCTAAAATCAAATATTTTCCCCAATTTAATAAGGAAATGCGCAGTCACTTAAAAATATAAGTTTCATCCCATTTATTCCTTGAATATCCCTGATATGTATTCTAGGGACCCTGCTCTATTGGCTCCTATGATGTTGATGATAAACCAGTATTTTAGCACTGTAGTCCCAGAGAAATGGCTACTTTTCCTAGCTATGGTAAA
>NW_019398365.1:23607-32052 GCF_000591075.1 Eurytemora carolleeae
CCCATCCCACCCCCCCCGCCCCTTCTTTTCTCTAACATCCTGCCACTCTCTGCCTCCAATAACCTTTCCCATTCAAACTTTTTCCCAGTAACGTCCACTCATGTAAGTATGCCTCTAATAAATTAGCTCCCCTAGCTTAGCTTAGTTATCTATACTCTAACCTCCGAAAATCCTCTGCCTCCATATTCTACATCCTCCAACCTCCATCCACTAACAATCTCCAAACCTAAAATCCTTCCTGAGTTAACGCACTTTACCTCTACGGACCTTGTTCCAATCTAATAAACTGTCTTTACTTCTCTAAATACAAATGGTCTCCATGGATAGAACAATATATTCTTGTCTACATGTATCAGTATGTAATTAATCAGTAAACACTTGTACTGTAAATAGAGATTAGATATATTTATTTTCTTTACCAAACAAATGTAAAAAAATAAATAGCAGGAAGCAAATATGTATTTTTTAGATCAGCTCCTTCTCTTAAAGGAACTGTAATCGTAATGTCAAGGACATTTTGAACTCGGTATTCCCCCCCCCCCTTGTATGTCGGATTCACAATAGTAACCTTGTAAGCTGAGTCTGATCAATAAAACATAAAACTTCAGATATTTTCAATGTTGTGTTCTCTTTAAAAGACTTGCAGATATCTGTTTTAGGAAGAAAAGGAATCGTTTCTTTGTTCTAATCCATATATCTTGTAAACCTGATAGTGAAAACCATTGAAAGGAATTGAGTTTTTGCAACAAACTTAAAATTTTCTCCCCCCCTATATCTTTGCAACCTGATGGTGTAAACCTTTGATATTTCAAAGTTAGACTATTTGATCTACAAGAATTAATAGTTTGAAATATAAAAGGTCTATGAAAACTGGTTGCTAAATTATTAGAATTAGAAAATCTAAGTTTGTGGCAAAAACTCAATTCCTTTCAAACTTAGATTTTTTGATCTAACAGATTTCATAGTTTGAAGTATCCAAGGTCTACGAAATTGCTTAGCAAAAATATAGGGATTATAAAATCAGAGTTTGTTGCAAAGAGTCAATTCAGTTTACAGTTACATTATTAATCAGATAAATGTTTGAAGGGTACCATTGTGAATCGGGCAATCTTCCTTTTAAATGGAAGGTTGAAATCACAAAGATGGCTTCTAAAGAATCTGATTTTTTTATTTAGAGCCTCCATACTTTATTCAGCCTCCGCCAAGCCTCCGAACTGGGGTTGTTGGATCTGATATCCTCCTAGACTGTATAGTACAGGGAGATCCTACACCAAGGGTTAGGTGGGTAAAAAAACAGAACTTATCTTTTTCATTTTTTTTAACTATTTGTTTCTAGATGGAGCAGAAATAAGGGTGAACTAGATGAGAACAGAGCCAAGGAATAAATATGTTTTTATTTTCAGAAATCCTAAAAATATTAAAATCAAAGTCAGCAACGTTAATTTGAAAAATTCTCCCTGTCAACCCCTCTGTTATAATATGCCTGAGTGAATCGGCCTGAAGCAAATCCCATTAACTGCCTGAATATACCTTAATCTGCCTGAAAAATAAACAGGAAGAAAATGTCAACAGACTGAGCAGATCTATGCTTTAAAGGGAATTTCACTGCTTTGCATATTTTTAGTTCGGACAAATACCTTACTCATCATCTCCTCCACGAAACAGTGAATCAAAATGTCATTTTACAACTTTTGTCGAAAATGAAGTATTTAAAGACGTTTCCTTAATTGTTATTTGAAATTTGACTCTGATTTAACTGCTGAGTCCTTGAGCAAGCTGTACTTTCCAATTTTCCGATCAAATATAAATGTTTTTTTTCTTTTACTTTTTCGTATAATAAAACAACAATAAGTAGTCCAGAGTGGGGTTGTGGGCATGTTTATATCAATCAGGTTTGCATATAAATATATCATTTTTACATGTACATAAACCAGATTTACATGCACAGAAATCAGATTTACGTGTACAGAAATCAAATTCAGATGTACATAAATCATATTTATCTGTACATAAATCATATTTACTAATCTCTAGACTGTGAACGGTAAAGGTTTACTCCTAGAGAATATACATCCCAATGATGAAGGTAAATCAAACTTGTATGCCAACAGATGGAATTCTACTGATTGATCGCATTAATGAACTAAATTCTATTTTTTTTTGTTGAGTTTAATTACACGGGCAGCCGTAGTACATTTGAATTTCCGATCCGGGTCAACCTTTCCGGTCCCAGTTTGTACTGCACCGGATTGACGTTGGATTAATAAAGAAGACAATCAACAGGACTAGCCGGTGCAACAAGGTTGACGCGGTCAGATTTTATGCCTCATATCGGTTGAATTTACTTTTACTAAAGGGGCAGAGGTGCGTGATTATTGAATAAAAACCATCCTTTAAATTTTTTTGATTTTTGTTTAGGGGAATACGAATGTTCAGCTGAAAACACAATTGGAAAAATCTCTGGCAGTGTTCAACTAATTGTACAGGTATAGTTTTATTTATTAGTTTTACAGGAACCAGATTTGATGATTAACGATAGGTAGTTGAACTACGTTGTTTTACAGGAACCAGATTTGATGATTAATGATAGGTAGTTGAACTACGTTGTTTTACAGGAACCAGATTTGATGATTAACGATAGGTAGTTGAACTACGTTGTTTCACAGGAACCAGAGTTTGATGATTAACGATAGGTAGTTGAACTACCTTGGCATAGTTAACACAATTCTCTAGTGCACCACCGGTTAAAAAGAAGTGGGTCAGCTTTGTCAATACGTTCTTCAAAATATTGTGGCCTTTAGGCGGTTTTAATTTCTCAAGAGGCAACATTTTTAAAATATCAAAATTTTAATTATTCAAACTTCATGATTTTGTTTATTTTGTATCCTTCCGGTCCCAGTTTGTACNCATTCCCTTTCCCCTTTTCAGCCTTGCTCTTTCTTCTCCTCTACAAAATGTATACTATGGTGATTGATTTTCAATTCCCCATTTTTCGGATGTTTCCCCTTTTCTTACTTTTATTTTCTTTTTACTGGAGTAATGAACTGCATACAGTCTAAATATTTAGACTGAGTTTGTTAATTTTGCAAAATGTTTTGTTTATTTTATTTAATTCTAGTTCTATATTCTAATCCCATTCTTTAGGAGTTAAAACTAAATCTTTTCTATTTAGACTACCCATTCTACACCATGGAGTATATACTTCAACATTTTTAACATACGTGGGGTGATATTGAGAATTAAGGCAAAATATGAGAAAAAGTGGTAGAATAGTTGTATTTGTGGAGAATCATCGGTAGTCAGATAAATCAACTGGAGCAGATACTCCATGTAATGTATATTTCTAGAATATTGGAGTAAATACTCCATGTATAAGTGGAGAATGTTGGAGTATATACTCCATATATGTAGTTATGGAAAATATTGGAGTAGATCACCATGTATTTGTGAACAGGGATGGATCGTTTCCACTTTTTTGAAAAACGACTAAGAATTTTTTTCAATAACTGAGTTTTTAAAAAATGTTTGTTTTTGAAAACATTTAACAACCCTGTATTTATTCTTATTTTAAACAGATTAAGCTGTTGAAGAATAAAAATATCTTTACATTCTCTGTTTTCATAGTCAAAATGATAGATCAATAATTAATATCTGCCCTTCGAACCCGACTTTGCCTGGCCGCCAGTTTCTTTTTTGTCAACTCACTATACTTTTCTCATAAACCTGGGTCCCAGATATTAACATCTCAAAACTCTAAAAATCTCTTTGTTCAGTATTAGTTTGTAAAGATTATATTGTCAATTCCCAATTGATTGTTTATCTCTATTCTCTAGGAGCCTCCTATACTAACGGTTAGCCCGGAGAAGAATGTTCAAATACAGGTTGGAGAGGAGATAAAGCTGACCTGCCTCGCTACAGGTCAAAGCTTATTTTATAAATGAGAATAGACCTTAAAAGTAAAAGATTATTAAATATGGGTTTCGTATCAATCCAAAAGATATATTTTTTTTGTTTTATTCATGATGAACGATAATAAACAATTTCATGAGACTTCCATTTAAAAACGTTTAAACGTTTAGCTGATCTAATATGTGGAAGATATCGTCGGTTTTCTAGCTTGAAAACTATTCAATTCTAGCATTTCACAATAGTCACAAATTTTATTGTTCTTTCCGTTCCAAAAATACCAAAAATAACTTTAAATGCTAACAGGACGGCCGTCCCCTACCATATTCTGGAGTAAGGAGGAGGACAACGGTGTCCTGTTCCCGGGATTAAAGGACGGAAATGTTTACGTTACAGCGGACGGGTCCTTGAAGATAAAACAGGCTGTGGTAGAGAACACAGGTAAATAGGTAGATAGATAGATAGATAGATAGATAGATAGATAGATAGATAGATAGATAGATAGATAGATAGATAGATAGATAGATAGATAGATAGATAGATAGGAATAGAGATAGAGAGATAGATAGATGTTCTTTAATTAAAGAATTCTGGAGAAATGCTGTCTCACAAAAGATATCATCTTAAAGAGTTGTTTTTAATTTTAGGTCGGTTTGTTTGTACTGCAGTTAACGAAGTGGGAGCAGCGATGGCACAATCGCATGTTTTAGGTAAATAGATATTTTTCCATTTGATATCTTGGATTATTCTTAACCCCTCCGTTAACGGCTTTTTGAATTTGCCAATTTTAGACAAATAGCTTTATTATGAATAAATTAAAAGAATATAGACTTTTCTTATATTTTATCAACTCTGTTCCGACCTATATGAAACCTAGACCTTAATCTATGAATTTAAAAAAGAATAAAATTTATAAAGTTTGAAAATTGAAGAAGTTTGAGCGTTCAAGACAGTTCTTGTGCAAGCTGCTTTAAAGTTATATGGGGGGAAAATATAACAGATAGAGGGGAAAGGAGTAGGGGGGTAGAAATACTCCTTATTATTGTAGATTTAATGTTTATCATTGAAATGTTTTTATTCAGTTTACGACAGTTCTGAGATTGGTCAGAAGATGTCGGCAGCTCATATTAATGTTTACAAACATTCAGAAGAACAAGATTTGGGTAATTTTCAAAAATATATATGATTGTTACTTTAATCTCTTCTAGGCATTCAGAAGCTCTCTTTAACAATATTCTTGCTGTTTATTTTAATTTCATCCTAAATTTTTGGTGCAAAATTTTTAAACTTTGCAAATTTTTCTGGTTTTCATTGTGCATTTTGAAAGTTTGAAAAGAAAACATTTTTGAGGGACCATTTTTTATTCCTGACCAACCATAAAGAAACATTTGTATAAAAAAAATCCCCCCAAAAATTGGGTTTGCCATTTTACGTTTATTTGTATAATACAAATGAGTAAATCAACTTAAAGATAACTTCTTTTCTAAGAAACCAAAAAACCAACCGGTAAGGCAAATATAAATTGAATTAAAAGAGATTAAATAAAAGTTGTTATATACCTAAAGGAATGTATTTTCATATTGATTTAAATCAGAAGACGGTAAAAAGATATTTGTGGATTCAATTAAATAAAAACCTTTAAACATCTGTTTATTAATTTTTTTCTTGTAAATATCTAAATTAATATTTTTGATACTTTTTTCTGTTTAGAAGAAGCCAGGGTAGCGCTTCAACAACAACTGGTAGAAATTAAATCTATCAAATCTCTCAGGTTCAAATTCATTTAATTTGTTTTATGAAAAACATTTTAATTATGTTTTCTATTTTCTTAAATTAATTTAATTTTGATTTAGTTCGAGCTCTGTAGAGATAACCTGGAGAAGTATTGGTGGCAGAACCTTGATTCATGGCTTCCTTGTTAGATATAGACCAACATTAAATAGATATCAGGACTTTAGGTTAGATATAGACCAACTTTAAATAGATATCAGGACTTTAGGTTAGATATAGACTAACATTAAATAGATATCAGGACTTTAGGTTAGATATAGACCAACTTTAAATAGATATCAGGACTTTAGGTTAGATATAGACCAACATTAAATAGATATCAGGACTTTAGGTTAGATATAGACCAACTTTAAATAGATATCAGGACTTTAGGTTAGATATAGACTAACATTAAATTGATATCA
Organism: Eurytemora carolleeae; assembly: GCF_000591075.1. Classification (NCBI taxonomy): domain Eukaryota; kingdom Metazoa; phylum Arthropoda; class Copepoda; order Calanoida; family Temoridae; genus Eurytemora; species Eurytemora carolleeae. Next base: position 29,709 of record NW_019398365.1, read on the forward strand.
TGACTTTAGGTTAGATATAGACCAACTTTTAATAGATATCAGGACTTTAGGTTAGATATAGACCAGCTTTAAATACATATCAGGTCTTGTTAGATATAGACCAACTTTAAGTTCAGATGAAAAAAATATATTTTAAAGAGTTTAAAGGCGGTGTTAATTAATTTTTTTTTAAAGAATTAAATAAAGGACTTTAATCTGATTTTAATTACTAAATTTAATGTATCTATTCTATCTATTCTATAATCCACTGGGCTTTCATAGAATTCTATGAATCTAATCAATCAGTATTCTAATTTCTGCTCCTTTGTTCAGAAGTTTGGTGGTGACAGACACACGGACAGACACATACACACTTGTTGAACTAGAGAGTAATACTGAATATGATGTTTTTATTCAGCCTTACTACAGGTATTCAACCGAACTACAGGTATTTAACCGAACTACAGGTATTTAACCGAACTAAACGGTTATTCAACCGAACTACAGGTATTCAACCGAACTACAGTTATTCAACCGAACTACAGGTATTCAACCGAACTACAGGTATTCAACCGAACTACAGGTATTCAACCGAACTACAGGTATTCAACCGAATACTAGGTATTTAACTAAGCTACAGGTATTCAACCGAACTACAGGCATTCAACCGAACTATACAGTTATTCAACCGAACTATAGGTATTCAAACGAACTACAGTTATTCAACCGAACTATGGGTATTCAATCGAACTACAGGTATTCCACCGAACTACAGGTATTTACCTAAGCTACAGGTATTCAAACGAACTACCGTTATTCAACCGAACTATGGGTATTCAATCGAACTAAGGTATTCCACCAAACTACAGGTATTTACCTAAGCTACAGGTATTCAACCGAACTATAATGTTATTCAACTGAACTATAGGTATTCAACCGAACTATAATGTCATTCAACTGAACTATAGGTATTCAATGTAACCGAGTCCGAATACTAAGTGTTCAACCGAACTATACAGTTATTCAACCGAACAACAGGTATTCAACCGAACAACAGGTATTCAACTAAACTATACAGTTATTTAACCGAACAACAGGTATTCAACCGAATAATAGGTATTCCAGCGAACTACATACAATACAATACAATTTATGACTCTTAAAAGATAATGAAATATCAAGCATCAAAATATGTGCTACAAGAAACCAAGGGTTCTTTTTCAATATTAATCTTCAAGAGATTTACAAAATAATCCATTACATGTTATGTTTTGTTAAGAAAGGCATTTTCAGCCTTCTCGAGACTTTAAAATATTGACAACTCTGAAATTTAGTCACCAAGTTTTTTTTTAGACAGCCGCGACTTTAAAGTGTCGCAACGTCTTGGCCTTTGTTTTTGCCTCACCAACTCATTGAAGCTGTTATGTAGCCTTAGACAATAGACATACATTTCAGTATATCTCTACATAATTTTTGATATTTTCAACTCAATATATGTTTGTCTAGGAGTGTAGTGGGACTACCAACATCAATTAAAACAGTATCAACTGAAGAGTCGAATATACCAGGTAATAGTTAAAAAATATACAATTTTATCTTTAGTTTTTTAATTGTGTTAAAATTAGAGTTTTTTTCAATAAAAATTTTAAAGTAACACCAAAAATCATAAAATTTCATAAAGAAACTTTACCAAAAAAAAAGTTTGAGATGCAAAAAAATCCAGAAACAAAAAAATTATATATACCAGTTTGTTCAAGTTAAACTTTTCCTCTTTATATATACACAAACTGAAAGACAAATTTGTATTTTTTTATTCTCAAAAACATTTTTTTATTCATATATCAAAATATTACTTAAATTATAATCTTTAACTTTATTCTGTAATTATAAACTTTGTTGAATAGCATTCTGCACAAGAACTTCCACAATCTAAACTTAAAACTTCAATTTAACTTTTTTCAAGTTGAATTAGACATTTCCTACAATCAGGGCATGCGGTGGAATAACTGACACACAATACATACTTAAATTTACATAAACTTTAAATCCTTCTCACTTGTCACTTTTTACAATCTAAGTATGAAATGAAAAGACATTTTTAAACACCTTCTTAAAGGGATCCCTATTTTATCTTAAATGACCCTCCATTTTAACAGAAAGGAGTTGGTCACTCAGCACCAAAGGGGTATATCTTCCTTACAGATCATTATTTTTACATCTAGTTTTTTCTAAAGTAAGTCCAGTATATCCCTGAATGGTGTTCTGGCCAGGATATACCTTGAAAAGTGCAGGGGCGCAAACTGTTGAAAAAAAGGGGGGTCGATAGGGTGCTATTTTCGGAAATAATGATTCAAATAAAATGATA
>NW_019398366.1:0-3623 GCF_000591075.1 Eurytemora carolleeae
AAATAATTTTAAAAAAAATATTTTAAAGGTAAAAAAATTTTTTTTTAAAGTATAGGATGTTTCTTTTTTAGCTACCAGTACCAGCTGCATTACCCATTTTTCAAATTCTAGTTATAAATCTCTAAAAATCAACAAAATGAACACAATGTCTTTTTTCCAAGGAATGCATAAAATTTCAAAAAAGCTTTTTATGTAACACTTTCTATTTTATTTTAATATAAAAATTATATAAAAACCAAATTACCACTATAAGAAGTCAGAGCCTGATCCAGATTAAATATCAGATCAAAAAAATTTAATTTATTAAGTAGAAAAGAAGCTAAACAATCTTAAAAACACAACATTACTTAAATTTATGATTTTGATTCTTTTACAATGGTTTATCTTGTTTATAAGGGAAATACATGAATTGCTAATTACATGTATACAATATTTATCAATTTGAAAAATCCAATAGATTTTATAAATAACAATAGTTTTTCATTCTTATATCAATATATATATTATATCCGTATCGATAACGATTTAAAAATTAACGGTTTTTGCCGTTGGTTCAGTGAATCTTACGTTAATTTTTCGAAAACCTCCGATTCGTTAACAGAATTTTGCCCAGCCCTAGGTGGGAAACTTGAAATTTCGCTTTAAGGTTTGATTCAAAACAGTTCTGTGTAGATATTAACTAGATTTTTTTTCTCATTTACATTTTGGAAAAAAATAGATCTATTGCTTTTTTTCTCCTGAATATTATAAAAATAAATGTAACAATTAATTCCTGTTAAAGGACAAAGGTTCAATTTTTACTTCTGAGAAACGCTGATATCAATGTCTCTTTAAAACATCAAACAAAATGAAAATTAATTTGATTGTTCTTTTTCGGCCAGGATTTTCTATTTTTTGAGAAAAAGTCTCAAAAAGTCTCAAAAAAAAAATCCTCGCCGAAACATTTTATTTTCCAGCTTCCTTTCAACTAGTAGGTATATAGGTGGTTTTTTTTTCTTTGCTCGAGCAAACTCACTCTTCATTTTTATTGTGTTGTCGCTTTCATCCAGGAACATGTTTGCTTGTGACTCCAGATGTTGATTTTTAAAGTAGAAAATGTGTTCTTATGATTACATTCTCATTTATCCTGAAACTTTTAACTAAACTCACAAAATCTTTTGTGAAAATGTGAAAATACGCAACTTAATTATTAAATTTTGGGGTAAAATCACTTTAGCCGAGATGAAATATTCTCAGCAGGCATATAATATTTATTACTTCCCTACTAGCCGGGATATAATAATGGCAGCAGGGAAGTGATAAATATTATATCCCTGCTGAGAATATTTCATCTCGGCTGGAGTGATTTTATCCCGGATAGCTTGGACAAAATGAATTTCAGGATGACTTATAACATAGTGTAATAAGGGCAGCCATGAAATAAAATTTTATTTTTCTCGCGAACTATCCCTTTTACTTAAGGATTTGTAACTTTTGAATTTGTGTTAATAATAATTTTTGAGTTTTATATTCACTCGAGTATTCCATTGATTAACAACTAAGCTATCTTTACATTCGAGTTTATCAAAGAAGAAACTGGGGGCTGATTAAAAAGTCCTGGGACTGATTAAATAAACGGGGAACTGATTAAAAAGTCCTGGGGCTGATTAAATAACCCTGGGAGTATTAGGATTGAAAATACAAATACAAGAAAAATACTTAGTTTAAAATTGACCTAAACATGCTTTTTGAAATAGATAAAATGATCACTCATCACAAAATCTAAATTTCCTATCCCTACATCTTTATATGACCTGGATATCTAAAATTATGAATAATGTTAATGAAACACTCAAGTTTCACACCATCTGGTTGCAAAAATTAAAAAAAATAAGAGCTTAAATAAAACACAAACAAAAAAACAAATATGTTTTCTCCTAGCAGTAGTTAAATCCAGAATTCATCTAAAGTTGCAACCATCTCTATTTGCCTTCTTTACATTTCAAACTTATAGTTTAGAAATGATCACATATCACAAGAAGTAAGATGAAAAAATTGATTAATTATCATGGATTTTTTATCCAATTTCCGAACATATGTTATTTGATTTCTGATCGCAAGCATAAACTTTGCTACCTTATTTTATGTGCCACTTTAGACACACTAATGTTTTTTAAAAGTTAAATTGTTTTGGATAGTAAGTTTATGTTCACGTTACCTGATAGTATTCGGGGTATATTCATCACGTATATTTGTCTAAAGCAAAATTACATTAAACAATATAAAAGTTTACAAACTAATAATCTTTTCTCTGGATATCGCATTTTATAATTGACAGGGTTTGCCAAAAAACAGGTGAAATACAAGACTTTTAGCATAAGTATAGTTTAGCTATTCAGAGGTGGTTTTCAGAAATGGAGTTTCTTGGTCCCAGTCTAGTGACAGCACTGCAAGGTTTGATAGATTTTCGCACATTGCTTTGTAACTAACACTGGGTTTGCAGAACTTATGCAGTTTCTTTAGAATCGCCTTATTTGATGGTGAGATATATCCTCTTGAGCCGATTTCAAAAGGGTGAACATCTCTAGTTGTTATATCTGTGATAAAATGTTCATACTTGGTCATCTTTTGAGTGTTGGCATTTTTGATATTTGTTTCCAATGGAACAGTAAGCTCAAAAATATCCTGATAATATTCGGGAAAAATATGCATCAATCAATCTTTATTTATCTTGAGAGCTTATTTCCAGAATTAGTTGGCTTAGCTAATTTGCTAAGAAATCCACAAAACCTAACTTTAATTTACATATTTCTCCAGCTCTTGTCAGGGCTATAACAAGTCAAAATAGACAAAATAACAATTGGTAAGGTGTGCTCTTTATTCTAGATGTATACGAGTAACGTCTCTCTTTTCTCTGACGTCTCTCTCCGTCTCTGTTTTCTCTGTAATTATTTCTCCACTTGTCTTCAAACTTCCAGCAGAGAACAACAATATGCCACTCTTCTTTTCATTTAACTATTTAGGTGAAGAATCAGTTTCTATCTCTGGATTTTTAGGTTTTTTTAATGTTTGTTTTTATCAACGAAAAGGGGATAAGTTGGTAATAGCAAAACAATTTAGCAAATTATTTTCATTTTTGCCTGGATATCAACGAAGAACCATCAATGTACTTCGTTGGTAAAACTCTCAATTTGTGTGTTTTTACATAGTCTATATAGCCTCGATACCAATTTTTCCCTAAAAATGTACTCGCAAATTTAATTCTACATAACTCTCTCAAAGTATATGTAAACGATTTTGATGTAAAATATTTTTATTTAATCTATGTAAACTTTTCTCCTCAATAACCTATTTTATGTAGCCTAGATATTAGCGAGGAATCATCAATGTTCTGTGTTAGTATAGTTCTCAATTACGAGTCACGGAAGTTCGCAGTAAGATTTTGACTCCACTGGAGACCACCGGAGGGAATTCTTTTTTACTGGAGGGGTTAAAAAAAATGCTTTTTACAATTCAAAACTTTACGCAGGGTGATTTACATTCCACTGGAGGGATTTATATGTCGATAAATTTAAGTTTTTAAAAATTTAGTAATAAAGTAGTTATTTAAACCAGGCGTTTGTCAAACTGAGCGTAGCTAAATT
>NW_019398366.1:4065-18603 GCF_000591075.1 Eurytemora carolleeae
AGGAAGGATAACTGAATCCCTCCAGTGGAATTATATACCCCTTGGAAGGATAACTGAATCCCTCCAGTGGAATTATAAACCCCTAGGAAGGCTATCTGAATCCCTCCAGTGGAATGTAAATCACCCTGCGTAAAGTTTTAAATTGTGAAAAGCATTTTTTGAAACCCCTCCAGTGAAAATAAAATCCCTCCGGTGGTCTCCAGTGGAGTCAAAATCTTACTACGAACTTCTTTGAGTCCTCAATTACACAGTTTTTTAATTACAACGTTCTTTCCTTTACCTCGTTTATGTAGCTTCAAGACTACATAGTTAAAATAATATGTAGCCACGATATCAACGAAGAACCATCAATGTACTTCGTTGGTATAAGTCTCAATTTGTATGTTTTACATAGTCTATGTAACCTCGATACCAAATTTTTCATGTTTCCGTAAATTGATTCCTACAAAATTCTCTCAAAATATATGTAAACGAGTTTGATGTAAAATTGTTTTTTTTAATCATGTAAACTATTTTGTACAATTTAAATAATCTCGATACGGAGATAATAAATATCTAGATCTTAAAATTTTCATTTTAGTGTTGGCCTTATATGCTTATAGTTTATTGTGTGAAAAATTAAGATTTTCCACAATGCCTTACAAAAAATGTATTTAGCAATGAGCTACACAATGATACACTTAACTTGTAATATTAAACTTGCATGCAGTAAGCGCTTCAAAAATACGAACGTTGTGTTAGAAAATACGAACGTTGCGTTAGAAAATACGAACGTTGGGTTAGAAAATACGAACGTTGTGTTAGAAAATACGAACGTTGTAATCGAAATTACATACAGAATGTTTCGGCTATAACAAAGTTTTCAAAAAATTCCACAACATTTTAACTTTTTTTCTAAAGCTCTAAAGCAGTTCGATGCCAAATAAAGATAAAACGTCTGAACAAATCTATTTCCATCTTTATGTACAGCTGGTGTGGTTCCTGTTGTACTGGGTGTACTGAATACGTGGATTTGTGGTGATCTACTGTACAGGTTGTGTTCAAGATCAAGGTGGGAAAATAAAACATAGTGTTTACAATTTATAATTTTTTAAAAACTTTTCCAATAATTTATTCCGAAAAGCACGAAAGGGCAAAATCATCATTGTTTCAATCAATATTGGAAGGTATCTAAAAATTATTTAAATTTAAAAGTAATTTTTTCATCAATCAGAATACTTTTTTGTTTGGATAATATTATTTATTGTTCAATTTTCATAGAATTTTCAGTTTTTGTGAATAAAATTTTATTTTATATTTTAACAAAATATGAAGAAAAGTGCTTTGATAAATAAATAAATAAATAAATGAATAACTTATTTAACATTTAGCTCGACGGCTATAATGAAATTAAACACGAGCTAAGNATCTAATTCTATACACATTTTAGATCTAATTCTATACACATTTTAGTTCTATTGACAATTTTCTTTGTAAATCGTAACTACCGTAAGCTTAAATGTTTAAGTATATAAAAAAATCAAATGAAATAATTTTTTAGGCCACAAGTTTGAACCATAACCAAATCCATTCGCATTAACTAATTTAAAAAATATAAGGTCAAAAAAGGGTGGATAGCGATATCTTAAGAAATATTTATGAAGTTTTAGAATGCATTCTGATAGACACTTTAAAAGATTTTTTACTCAAAATAAGATGAGTAGAAAAACAAAAGTGCGTGAATATATTATTTCTATTGCACCTAAAAATCTTAAACAGATCAGATGATTACTTTTGGAGAAAATCCGCGAAATTGAATAAAAAAATCATCATATTTTAATAATACACACAGGTGGCTCGAGGGTAGGGGTAAACTGGTAAACTGGGGGACGTACCCCTCCTCCTGGAAAATTAGAAGCACAAGAAGAGAGAGAAAGCACCTTCTAGTTCTTTAATTTTGATTTTCAAAATTTTTAATTATTTATCAAAATTTTAAATCTAGCTAACACGCTTTTTCCTTTCAACCCCCCAGCTACTCATGAGTTGGACATAAAATTGACAAAATTCCCTGAAAAAAAATCCAGGGAGGGGAATTTTGTCTTCTTCATTTCAATTATTTCCTTCCCCCTGGAAAATATCATAAGCCGTCCTTGATAAAACACTCCTTTGTGCTTAATTTACTATTATACTAATTAAGACATTAACTTTTTTTCAAAATTCATATCAAAAAAAGAATATACAGAATTAAAATCGTCAAAATGATTTTTTTCAAAAATAAAATTGCGGATTTTCTAAACGATCAATTTCGTGCATTTTCTCCGAAACTATACTTATCTGATCTGTTTAAGATTTTGAGTTTTTTTTTGTTTTTCTATGCTCATTTATAATTTTGAGTAAAATATACTTTCGCGGAATATAAAAAATCTAAAATTTCATACATATTTATCGAAAATGAGACTACCAGAAAATGTTTTATTATCTACAAGAAATCGCTACTCACCTTGTATATATATAATGTTTAAAATATATCAACATCATGTTTCGATATATTTTGTATTGACGGATACATTAACTAGTTATCTCAGTGTAGTTTGCTAAGACGCTATATGATACTGCATCAGAAAACCTTAGCAAATCTACGTACAGGGTGTCCCAAAAAACATGGGAATTCAGTGACGAATTCGATATCGTCTTTATGAATAATTCTTTGATTTAGTATAGTGATACCTACTGAGAAAGCTGTAATCTGTAAGAGTTTCGTCTGCTATGTTTACATTTTGTTTGTTTATATTTTGACTGCAACCGGTTGTACTTAGTAAAACCAGAAAATTACAGTATACAAACAGAGTAAACTTAACCATATTCACTGTTCATCTTGCGGAGACATTATAGACACATCTTTTCAGTCTTTTACCCTTTTCATTAAATAAACTCTAGCAGACATAATAATATAATGGCTTTTAAAATTAGGTATTACAATGCTAATTCATAACAAAGACGATATCGAATTCGTCACTGAATTCCTATGTTTTTTGGGACACCCTGTACATTGATCTCATAAAGATTGTAACAAATGTCGTTTTTGGTAATTTTTAACGTTTTATGTTGGATAAATAACTATTTGGACACACAAATTATTTAGCAAGTTATTTTATATTTTCAATGTTAAAAATCTTAAAATAAAATTTTTAGAAATTTTTAGTTTGGAAAATACGCACGCGATGTTTATGATCATGCCAGTCTACTTCAGCGTCTTCGTTCGAATTTTTCTCGTCAAGTATCCCTACCATCTCATGAAAGAAGGTACCACAACCACCCCCTTTTCCCTTACCATAACCACCGTTCAGATCCTTTTGTTATTAGGAACCTGGCTTTAGTTTATAGGGTCAACAACTTCCTTTTGTTATTAGGGTCCACACTACTAAACATTCTTTTGCTATTAGGGTCCACACTGCTAAACATTCTTTTGTTATTAGGGTCCACACTGCTAAACATCCTTTTGTTATTAGGGTCCACACTGCTGAACATCCTTTTGTTATTAGGGTCCACACTGCTAAACATCCATTTGTTATTAGGGTCCACACTGCTAAACATCCATTGTTATATTAGGGACCATGCCCTCCTAAATTTTGTGTTATAATGGACCACCCTACTGAACTTCCTTTTGTTATAAAGGACCATGCCCTACTAATTTTTTGCGTTATTATAGACCACCCTACTGAACTTCCTTTTGTAAGGTACAGTGATACCCTACTTAAGTTTCTTTTGTTATTAGGGACCGACCTGGATTCAGTTCATTTTTCCTAGGGACCACTCATCATAACTTCCTTTTGTTCAGGGACGGACCTGCTGAAGTTTCTCTACTTGTGCTTGAGCATTTTGTTCTCCGTCTGGGTGACCCTTCTCTGGTTTCTTGATAAAAAATTTCCAGACAAATTCTTCATCATTGTTTTCTGCCAAGGGTAACCAAACCACTTTGTATCAAATTAAAAAAGTTTGACTCTTATCAAAAACATTTTCTGCAAAGGACTTGAGTCTTTGTCACAATCCCTATATCTTTGCAATCTGATTGAGTAAACATTTGATATATTGATCTTAGATTATTTAATCTAATAGAATTTTTATTAAAACAGTAATTGTGTTGCAAATATGTCACTGAGATATAGACAACTATAAAACTTAGTCCTCAAATAATTTTTAGACAGCCTCGATATTAAAGTGTAGATGCGCTTTGACCTTCGATTTATCTTAACAACCCACTTGTATTTTCGTAGGCCTCGACATTTTGCATTTATATTGGTGAAACATTATTGGCATCAACAAATCCTAATTTCTAATCTAATTTCTTTGATTTTTCCAATAAATTATAGTTTTCTAAAATTAAAAAATATATCAGTTTAAAAAGTAAAAAAAACTTTCTCACAAGGTTTAATAACAATAGGTTTAAAGATATTAAGAGAGGCGTATTCAGGTTTTTTTTCCAGGAAGGGCTTGCATTCTTTTTCTTTTTAGGGGTGGGGGAGGCCAAAACCTCGCCCCAAAAGCAAATATTTCACTGATCCAGAAGGGGGGTTGAGCCCCCACAGCTAACCCCACCCTGAATACGCCTCTGGATAATAACATAATCTGTTTAAGAAATTTACAAACATATTTCAGAATGAGTGAGATTTCAAAGAACATAACAAAGCAGTTTTTAAGATAAATTCCTATAGGCAGGCAAAATCAATGAATTGATTAAGTGACTATATAGTATTTACATATAAACTACATACAAACATACAAAAAATTTAGATTTTTAATTATGAAAATTTCGATTTTCTAACTGAAGAGGACATTTACATGGGTCTTCAGTCTATTTTTTCTAGTCTTCACTTTCCAAAAGAAATCTTTTCATGCAATTATTTCCAAACCAAATAAAACCTTTTGGCCCAATCTGTCGTCGTTGCCTTAGTCTGTTCCACTTTAGTATTTATTCACTTTGCAGTGTTCCAGGGAAGCTCTTAATTAATATATAACAAGGCTTTAATCTAGTCTGGATCTTTGTGATGTTACATCGTCGTTGTAAAAATTTTCATCTTTATCAATGTTTTTCTCTTTAGGCATGGAACTAATGAATTCAAGGTTCCAACAGCTTCAAAGGTCATTATTATTCAAAAAAATTTAAATAATTAAATAGATAAAACACTAGCGTAAAAGAGTCAAATTGTATTAATATGTTATTAAATAATATTAAAATGTAGAGCGCATTCAAGATTATTTTCAAATTATTAGATAACTAACTAGAAAATTAGAAAAGTTTGAATTACATATTTCATAAATAAGGAAAAATGAAAAGCCAAACTATTTTAGGGAAGGTTGCTATCTATAGCCTACATCACCTTCTTTCTAACTACCTTTCTAATTACAATATACCGCACTCAAGCACTGGCAAGGTAAGCACTAACCAACTAGTGTTGAACCTTTAAGGCTTGGGTTAAATTTGGGGTTGTGGGGGGGGGGCCTATTAAAGTCACAATAAAAAATATTAGGGAAAAAATATTTAAAACATTTTTTTATTTCCCGAAAAAGCCTAAAGGAGAAATCATCGAATTGTGTACTGCAAGTTATTTTTCTTCTTCAAGTTTCAAATCTTTTTTCTTCTTCTTGGAAAAAATGCTTCATACTTGCATATGCCTCTTTTTTATAGATGTGGATGTGATGAAAAAATCAACAAATTTTTGATTTAAAAATTTTTACTTTCTCCAAATATATTTTCTTCCTCATGACTTTATTTGAGAAATGAGGGGGAGTCCAGACACCAGGGATGATTAATGCTTTGGGTAAAATCTCGCGTGCCCTCCCCCCTCAAAGGGGTATCAGGGGGGGTATCAGCAATATTGAGTTTACACCATAAACCTCTTATTCGAGTCAAATAAAGATCGGTCGCTTGAGTACATTTTTTTTAGTAGTCGATCTCAAATTCATCGTAATGTTGTGCTGAAGTTCTGAAATATGATTGATAACTGTTAATTTCCGTGTAAACCCTTAAATTGGGTATTTTGAACACAAAGCAGAGCTAAAACCAATGCTTGAGTAAGCTTGTGGCGAAATAGTTATCTTTAAAAAAGACGACATTCTAAATATATTGCGGATTTACAGGGTACATTCAGGGATAAACATATGAACGGGAAAAGTAATTATACATTGAAATCATTATAAATCAATGCAAGCTACAATTCAAACAATGTTTGTAAATGAAAAGATTATCAGATATATTCACTTCTCACCATGAAACATAAGACAAATGCATTTTTATAGGAGTATTGTGACAAAAACTAGTCATCCCCCCTGGCCCCTAAAATACCCATTGGCCACCCCCCCTCTTCCTGCCTACCACACTTATAAAAACTTCATAAAATTTTTAAAAATCGAGAAAAAATATTTCTTTTTTTACACATATTAAATATCTACTTAAATATTCCTTTAATATTTATATTTTTGCTTTAAAATTTATTCACACATGAAATATTTACTAAAATATTCTTTTAATATTCATATTTTTGCTTTTAATATTTTTTTACAAATATTAAATATTTACTTAAATATTCTTTTAATATTCATATTTTTGCTTTTGAAAAAGTAAGTTTTAGACATGTAGCTCACCTTTTCTGATAGCTCAATATTGTAAAAAAAAAATCATCAATTTTCTTAGGATTGAGTTTAGAGGCAGCCTGAGGAGAGTGGGATTACGCTTCAGAAGAAATATTATGAATTTCAGGTTGTTTACCTACTTAAATTCGGATAGATAACGAGACTCATTTTCACGTGTTTTTTATAGTAGTTACTGAATAACCAGATTCTACATGATAAAATTAGTAAAAAAAAACTGCGACAGATTTCCGGGAACTAATCATGCAACTAGAATTGTATCTAGAATTGTATCTTTATAAAAAATCGAGAATAAGTTGTAAACAGAACTAGATTGTTAACATTCTACCGTTCACAGTTCAGTTAAAGTAAACCTAACAGAGATTTCGAAGTCTAGTTTATTATCTCTATTATTGTTTACAATATAACAATAAACCTGTCCTGTTACGTCACAGATGTAAGCAAAACCATGTGTTGCTGGCTAGGTATCTGGATCTTCATGAAGGAGCCAGGTTGCACCCTGGGTTGGAGCTGTTGCCATCTCAGCTGTTTTACCCTGACTGAGGATCGGCAGGTGAAGAGAGAGGGGGAAGTAGGAACGTGGACTCAATGCAATGTGTGCAAACCCCCGGAAAAGGAGTTATATATCTCGGAACATACAGCGGCAACCACCGTAATATACAAACTACACAAAGTCGTCTTCCTTATATTTTGAATTTGTTTTAACAAGTTCTTATTTCAGGCAATGCGCATGGCTAATGGCCTTTATCATCACGGCCAGGTATTCTGTTTATATACGATATATTGCACACACAATCAAAGGTCTTGTTAAAGGTTAAAGGTTAAAAGAGTGGAGTCCCGATTGGAAAATTGAAACCCAATCTAAAAAGCATGATTTAAAAAAAAACATATATTCCAAACATTTTAGATCTAATTTAACACATTTTAGATCTAATTCTGTACACATTTTATATCTAATTCTGTACACATTTTATATCTAATTCTGTACACATTTTGGAAAAATATTGATATTATTTAGTGCCAGAAAACATTTTTAATTCGATAATTAAGTTTTAGATCAAATTCCACATTTTTAGGAAAAAAGTGGGAATTTTGATCTAAATTTCATGTTTCGATCAGAGTCCACGTAGGTTAGATTTTTTATATTTCAAGAGAAATTACGAATTAACGGACTTTAAGTAATTTGAGTGAACCTTTTGATTTCGATTAAACTTTTAGAGGACAGAAAATAATTTTAATTAAACTAAGTGTTTAATCCTTGCTACCATCAAGGAAGGATTTTTTCAATATGAATAAGCAGAAAAAAACGAAAGAAAATGGAAATTAGAAATTTTCAAATCTGAATTCTGAATGATCAAATAATCTAAGTTTAAAACATTAAAGGGCCGGTTACACCATCAGGTTGCAAAGATATAGGTATTGGAAAATTTAAGTTTGTGGCAAAGAGTAAAGACTCAGTTCCTATTGTTCTAGGATTGGACGTGAAGTTGTGATATTTCTGTTGTACAAATACCGTACTGCACTAGAAGGATACATGATGGAAATATTCTTAATCTACTACTTTATCAAGGATAGATTTCAACTAAACATATTTTTTGGGGGGGCACCTCTTCTTGCATTTCTTTATTTGTTCACTTTTCAGTGTTTAATGCCTATTGAGACAAAAACTAAGATTTATAAAAATAGACATTAACATATCATTTGTTTGAATTTATCCATTATAAATATTTTAATTGCTGTGTAATTAAGTTATTTTTTAACATTCGTCGAAAAATGACATAAGCAGACAAATGATTTTAAAAAAATATTCAGAATACAAAAACCAAAAATATTTTTTTTTTAAACTAGTCTAGTCTTAAAGGGAGTGACCGGCTATGTAAGGTAGTTGAACTGAGTATGCAGTGTTGTGGAAAACTTCTTTCGGATTCATTTGAGACATGTTAAACTTTAAAAGATCTGTAAAAAGTTTAATATGTCTCAAATGAATCCGAAAGAAGTTTTCCACAACAATGCATTCTCAGTTCAACTACCTTACATAGCCGGTCACTCCCTTTAAAAAGAAATCCTGCATATTCATTTATTTTTGCTATTTCAAAAAAACATTTTGTCCTGTTTTGTTCTGGCTTTTCTCTCTAGTGCAGATTAATCAATAAATATTTTTGATGTACATTTTAGAAAAGAGTATATTTAGCTCAATAAAAAAAAATCTGTTAATGCAAACATGTAAGTCTGCTTATTTTTAGTGGACAAATTTGTATTACAAGAAAAGTGGTGAGGAAGGAAAATATGTCATTTCTGCAGTCACATTCCTATTAACTTATTTATATCACTAGAAGGGGGCACATTCATATCAACTGGCAAAAGAAAACTTTCACAAAAAAATACGAAATGTCACAAACATTTTCTTGTGAATATCGGAAATTTTTGCGCTAAATTTCATATTTTTTTAGCGAAAATGAATTTTGTGAAAGGAAGCGAAAAAAATGCGGAATTTTGCAAGAAATGCGCGAAAAAAGCAGTCTCTTAGTTGGCTAGTGTTGAAACTGTAAACACGGACAGGAGATCCTGTTCAGTATTTACTTGTACAAGATGTACATGGCCTGCAGGAAGGAGTACCTTGATCTTTACAGTCAGGTGAACATTGTAGAATACTTTTAACCCTATCTCTCCTGGGGTACTTGAAAACCAGGATATGCTGGGGGGGGGTCAATATTTGACCCCCCCTCTAAATCCCATGTTTGATGTCAAAATATGACAAATGATACATTATTAGAAAGCTCTTGTGCTCTACTATTAGAATCTGCAAAAAAATTAGCAAATTTGCAAAAATTGAATTTTTTATCGCAAAATCCAGTTATATAGTAAAAATGTTTGCAAAAAAAATTGTCCAAAAATGAAAAATTATACATTTTTGAAAAGCCCTTTACCATGCAATTTCAAATATGCAAAAATATTTGCAAAATTTTAAATAACCTGATTTTTAATCAAGAAAAAACTAAAAATGTGGAATTTTCCTTTGACAGGCTGTTTGCAAAAAATTTGCAATTTTTTTCGCAAAACTTGTGCAATTCGTTTCCTTATGTCAAAGGCTTTCCAAAAAGCTAAATTTTATCATAATCTGACAAGTGGAAGTGGGTCAAAACAAAGATTTAGTTTGTTACAGGAAAAAGCAGTCGTTCAGGCAGTGCGCCTGAGGACTCAGGCAGTTAGTATTAAAGCCCGGTTTTAGGCCTAAAGGGAGGGCTGTGGGTATGTAAGAAAAGTCAGAAAATTCAACAGCCTCAGACCAATACTTTTTGAGTTATGTAAAAAAAACTACAGGGGGGGATCAAATTGACCCCCCCCCCCCCAGCAGGAATAGGGTTAAAAAACTAAAACAAAGTTTGAGGCTTACCGGGTGCTGCACACAACATGCCAGTTAAAAATAAGGCTATAAGATCGTCATTGAGTTTTGAAAAAAATTTGCGGCATTATCATGCTTTTGTAAACCTAAGTTTTTTTTATAAAAGATGATAACCAACATATGAAGCTCTCTAAAAAACAAGAATCTCATAAAACAATCCAGGAATTTCCAATAAGGTGTCTGCCTTTCTTAATAGAAAATGATAACTAACATAGAAAACTAAATAGACGTTCCTCAACCTAAATATTTTAACAATCCATATAGTGTTCAAGGGTAAGATTTAATAAAGTAGCGAGAAGCAGTTGAACTGCGTTTACATAGTTAAACTCTTTATTGTACGTTGGTTCAAGCTGAAGAGAATTGGTTCAACTACGTCTACGCGGTTCAACTACTTCTAGATGTTCATTAAATATGGTCCTTTGTGAATCCATTAAAACTATTCTTGTTTTGCTAGATGAATAAGGACAACAATGTGGACCTCCTCTCCATCATCTCCCACCTCCACCACTGGTTCCCCAAGAAGGAGCACATCATGTACTTTAGATCTAATTNTTGAGGATGTACATAAAGTAACCATCTCTACCAATAAGAGTAGAGTTGAGGATGTACATAAAGTAACCATCTCTACCAATAAGAGTAGAGTTGAGGATGTACATAAAGTAACCATCTCTACCAATAAGAGTAGAGTTGAGGATGTACATAAAGTAACCATCTCTACCAATAAGAGTAGAGTTGAGGATGTACATAAAGTAACCATCTCTACCAATAAGAGTAGAGTTGAGGATGTACATAAAGTAACCATCTCTACCAATAAGAGTAGAGTTGAGGATGTACATAAAGTAACCATCTCTACCAATAAGAGTAGAGTTGAGGATGTACATAAAGTAACCATCTCTACCAATAAGAGTAGAGTTGAGGATGTACATAAAGTAACCATCTCTACCAATAAGAGTAGAGTTGAGGATGTACATAAAGTAACCATCTCTACCAATAAGAGTAGAGTTGAGGATGTACATAAAGTAACCATCTCTACCAATAAGAGTAGAGTTGAGGATGTACATAAAGTAACCATCTCTACCAATAAGAGTAGAGTTGAGGATGTACATAAAGTAACCATCTCTACCAATAAGAGTAGAGTTGAGGATGTACATAAAGTAACCATCTCTACCAATAAGAGTAGAGTTGAGGTTGTACATAAAGTAACCATCTCTAACAATAAGAGTAGAGTTGAGGATGTACAGAAAGTAACCATCTCTACCAATAAAAGTAGAGTTGAGAATGTACATAAAGTAACAATCTCTACCAATAAGAGTAGAGTTGAGGATGTACTTAAAGCAACTCTACCATTGATAGTAGAGTTGAGGATGTACTTAAAGTAACTCTACCAATGATAGTAGAGTTGAGGATGTACTTAAAGTAACTCTACCAATGATAATAGAGTTGAGGATGTACATACAGTAACAATCTCTACATAAAAGTACAGTTAAGGATCTACAAGAAGTAACTCTCTCAACCTTTAATAGTAGAGTTGAAGATGTACTTAAAGTAACTCTACCAATAAAAGTAGAGTTGAAGATGTGCTTAAAGTAACTCTACCAATAAGAGTAGAGTTGAGGATGTGCTTATGTAACTCTACCAATAAGATTAGAGTTGAGGAGGTACTAAAATCAACTTTACAAATGAGAGTGGAGTTAAGGATAAACTAAAAGTTACTCATATCTACCAATGAGAGTAGAGTTGAAATGTACTAAAAGTTACTTACATCTGCCAATGAGAGTAGAGTTGAGGAATGAGGATGTAATAAAATTTACTCTCTACCAGTGAGAGTAGAGTTGAGGATATGTTATATGTTATTAAAATTTTAAGTATTTTATCTAAAAATGGCATTGTAAACTCTGTTTGGGTGTTCCAAGGTATGTTAGCTAAAAATGGCATTGTAAACTCTGTTAGATGTTTCTAAAGTATTTTCTCTAAAAATGGCATTGTAAACTCTGTTACATAATTCTAAAGTATTATCATTTGTAAAAATGTCTGGATATGATTGTGATGATGATGGATAATAATTGTACGCTGTATTCATAAAATCCAATTTTATTTAAATTATCTCTTTAAATAGAGAAAATATTTTCTCCTAATTAAAGAGAATTCTTACCAAGAATTATTATTTACAAATCTAGCAAAGACAAAATACTGGGACACGGTGTCCTAATGAACAATAAACATGGGAAGACTAATTCGAACTCGTCTTTCTTACGAATCATCGTTGTACTACCTATACATGTTAATGGTCAAAAAAAATTACATCTGCTAGAGTATATTTTATGTAAACGGTGAAAGACATAAACATGAAACTCGAGCAGACGATATATCTACGGTTTACAGCATCTCCAGACAGGGATCACCATATCTAAATAAACAATTCCTTACAAAGACGATATTAACATCGTCACGCAATTCCCATGCTTATTGGGACACCCTGTAAACCATTAGTACTTGTAATAATATCTACGTAATAAATGAATGTACAATACTTTTTTTTTTGAAAATAGCATTTTAAAACTACATCATCATTTACTAATGGTTTAAACATAAAAAAATCAAAATTACAGTTATAATTTTTGATATTTATTTTTAATTCTGATCATACTAATTAAAAAATATTAAAATTTTAAAAACGTTTGTTCAAAGCACCAATTTTGTAAGTTGGCACTAGACACCAAGCTGATCAATGCTCAAAGCCGTTCGCAATAAAATTAATTTTAATCTTTAAAAATCTAAAATTTAAATTCGAAAGTTTATAATCTTGTTCTTTGAGAAAATTCTTAAAATAAACTATAATAGAAAATAATATTTTAGAATCGTTTATGTTGAACATTTTCAAATTCTCGAAACTGACTGATATTGGGTTAAATTAGTTGATTTTATTTAAACAGATTTAAATTATCTCATCGGAGCTAAAAACTTTAGAATGGTGGATATCAAGATTAATGCTTAAACTCCTGGTTTTACTAAACCCAAGATAATTTTAATACGCATTCGATATCCAAGAAAGAAGTTAAAAATTCAACCAATCAGCGTGTCATGTTAAGATGTACACTTTAACTTTTGAAAAACCGGTTTGGATTTCTGGTGTCATATCAATTGAACTAAACATCGATTGAACGAACGTATGTTTTGGATTGATTTTTATTAAGACTAACGTTCAAAATGACAATGGTCCTAAAATATGTTTTTTAACAATTTCATATTAACATGATCAAATTTGTATTTGCTTAAATGCTCTTAAAGCCGGTTTGTGAACAGCTGACTTTAATTCAATCGGATATTAGTCCAATCGATATAGCATTGTTTCTGTAATTGTTATCAAACGTAACTTTCATACAGTAGATATATCCAAAAAGAGGATTATAAGAAGAAAATCAAAAGTGTGTACATTGGATAATCATCTAAGCGATTGTGATTAAGAATATGATATCTCATTCTAAAGTTTTCAGCTCAGAGTCTAAAACTAAAGAACGGAAAGTTTTGACTTAAATTTTAAGTTCATGGTTAAATGCCACATCTGACTTAATTTAAACCTGAACTTTAACCGTGAGGTTAAATATTTAACCCTGTGGTTAAATATTTAACTCGCCGAAATCGACGAGTTAAAATTTAAACACAGGGTTAAAATCTTGAAATCCCGCAATCCCTATTTGTCTATCATAAAAACTTTGTTTTAATAAATTTCACGTTTTAGATTAATTAATGTTTGCACGTAAACCAAAATACGTGGTTGTAACTGGAAATATGTTTTGTTTTCCGTCACGTAAATAATTTCAAATTTAAAAAACAGCTGATTACCGAATACCGATACTTACGTAATAATTCTTTAAATCCTTTTCTCTGATTGGTTCCGTTTTTTTCCCGGGAAATTCAAATTTAAAATTGAGAAAGCTTAATATTTTAGTAGCTATTCATTATTTTACAGAACTTTTAACCTCGAACTTAAAATTCGCGCATTCTTTAGCTTTAGACTCAGGTTAAATAAATTTGCTTTGAATATACTTAAAATAAAGTTTAAAAATATACTATTTATGTTATCTAAAATCTATTACTAATCTTGCGTAATTTCAAGTGACTGGCTCCATTGCCGTGTCAGATTTAAAACTGTTCACTTAAAAGCTTTAGATTTCCATGTTAATTGTCTCTAAATAATGTTTATAATTTTTGTGTTTTTCTCGCAATGGTAATTTGCCGAATTTCTTGCTTTTTTTAAAAAAAGGAAGAAATTTTAATAATCAAACCAGAAAAAAAGACGCTAAACTTCCGCATTATTAAGAATAAGGTTTAATTTAAGGTTACGGTTGTGAAGTTCCTAATTAAATTAAGACTGTCGCCGTAATTTAATTATGAACATGACTGATTCACAACCGTACCTTTAAATCAAGCATGAGACAACGCAAAAATAAGATAATCTTTAAATAATACAAGTTATAAATATATTGATTTACTTTTATAGACATATT
>NW_019398367.1:0-14219 GCF_000591075.1 Eurytemora carolleeae
TACCTAACTCCTTCGTGTTTAGATTCAATGTGTAACTTTAGACTCTGTACACCAGTAGCAAAGTAATCACATTGATTGCAAGGATATCTCACTCCTTCATGTTTATTTTTTATATGAATCTTTAGATATTTTTTTTCAGTTGCAGCGTATTCACATTGGTTGCAAGGATATCTTACTCCTTCATGTTTAGATTTAATGTGTAACTCCAGACGCTGTACACCAGTTGCAGTGTATTCACACTGATTACAGGGATACCTTACTCCTTCATGCTTATTTTCTATATGTTTCTTCAGACTACATGGTTCAGTTGCAGCATATTTGAATTGATCGCAAGGATATCTCACTCCTTCATGCTTATTTTTAATATGTCTCTTCAAATCACCTGCTGTAGTGGCAGCGTATTCACAATGAGAACAAGGATATTTAACTCCTTCATGTCTACTTCGAATATGTGTCTTCAAATGACCTGATTGAGTTGCCACATAATCATATTTTCTACAGGGATAACTGATATCTCTTATATCTGCCAGCTTCTTCTTTTTTAGTCTCTTTTGTTCAGAGAAAAGGGGATCTTCTTCAATCTTAACAATTTCACCTGAAAAATTCAAGAAGAGAATTAATAAAATATTAAACTAACCTAAAGTATCTCACATGGTTTAAAATTTTTTAATAAAATCTGTAAATAAAGTTAATTGTGATATTATATTTTTTTGATTTATGAGCCCAAAGTTCTAAAAAAAAGGCAAAAATTGATTATCCTAAAATAATATATGTATATAATGTATACCCATACCTTGATTTCTGTATATTCCTCTTTTACATCTTCTCCCACTACAAATACAGTAAATGTATCCTCTACAGTAGAGACTTCTTCTTTAATGGTAACTTTATCTTCTTCCATAATTTCTGCCATTCTCTCTGAAATATGTACATTGTACAATAGTTATATTTCAAAGCTAAATAAATGACTATATTTAGCTTGACGGCCTACTTGTTTGTTTGTTTGTATCAAAACAAACGTCTAACCTCACATGACCCCAGGAAAGGTTTATGGATGCTTAGAATTTGATAAAATCCACGAACTTATCTTGCAATGGTTTTATATTTTTCTATAAACGATAGAGCCCAGTAATAATTGAAAGTTAAAAAGAATATGAACATGAAGCGCCCTAAAAGCCTAGTCTAATATAGTTGTGTATATATGGGCTAACAATTATCTTCTCAATTTATTTATTTACAACGATAGGGGCTCCTTTGCCCCCCAAATGACCTTAGAAAAAACTAGCAACCCGACCCACAAGCACCCCATTAGATAATTAGATGTGAGCCTCAGAGTATATAATATAGTAGTATATAACATAGTTAAGTATATATGGGCTGCCAATTATCTTTTCAATAAAAGTATAATAACACAGAGACTACAGTACACTTCAGCTATAGATATAAGACGTTCTTTAGAGGACTATTGTGGTCTAATGACCTATATTTTTAGCTGTAATCTTGTATGTGTAGGTTTCAAAGGACTTAACTAATAAATTTATTGATTAAACAGGAAAAATAAGGATTAAGGGTATTGGCAATCCTGCTCAGTCCTAGAGTAAGATTTTTCGCCCCCCCCCCCCCCACTTCATCAAAATATGTATTTGAATTAGACAAGCCGAGCACCAGGACAGGACATTTATATGTATATTTTTTAATGATGGGATCAGGGGCGCACGAGGTGCATGAACTCCCCCCCTGGGAGGCAACATAGGGGGGCCTCATTTATGAAATTATTTCATATGATGTAGAAAAAAAAAAAATTTAGACATTAAAAGGCAAGTTTTTTCATTATTTTAAATATTTTTTACTTTGGATACTCAGATTAAGCGATCGGGAATAAGGATATTCCATTCAAAAGTTTTGAGCTCTAAAAGCCCTGTTTAGGAATCTGATTTATGAACCTTTTGATCTAATAGGAATTTGATCTAAGAGTAATCTGAGCTGGGAAATTTAGATTGGTGGATAATACTTTCTTTTTTTGAGTGTTTTTAAATGACAGGGATATCTCAATCCTTCATGAATATTTATAGTATGTTTCCTAAGACTTCTTGGGTCAGTTGCAGCATATATACACTGGCAACACGGATATATCTTATTCATTTATGTCTAGACTCAATGTGTTTCTTCAGATCACCTCCTCTAGTAGCTATTCACACTGATCACAGGGATATATCACTCCTTCATGAATACTTTTAATATGCATCTTAAGACTACTGGCTGTAGTGGCAGCGTACTCGCATTGATCGCATGGATATCCCACTCCTTTGTGTTTAGATTTAATGTGTAACTTCAGACTCTGTACACTTGTAGCGACATATTCACACTGATCGCAGGGATACCTCACTCCTTCATGAATATTTTCAATATGTATCTTCAGAGTACTTGCTTTAGTGGCAACGTACTCGCATTGATGGCATGGATATCTTAGTCCTTCATGTATAGATTCAACATGTTTTTTAAGATGCCATGCTTGAGTGGCAGCGTATTCACAATGAGAACAAGGATATCTCACTCTTTCATGTTTTGTTTCAATGTGTCGATTTAGATTTAGTACACCAGTAGCAACATATTCACACTGATCGCAGGGATATCTCACTCCTTCATGCTTATTTTCAATATGTTTCTTCAGATTTCTTGGCTTAGTGGCAGTGTATTCACATTGATAGCAAGGATATCTTACTCCTTCATGTTTGGATTCAATATGAATTTTTAGATTACTTGCCTTAGTGGCAGCGTACTCGCATTGATCGCAAGGATATTTTACTCCTTCGTGTTTAGAATCAATATGTTTCTTCAGATCACCTGATGTATTGGCAACATGATCACATCGATCGCAGGGATATCTCACTCCTTCATGTTTAGTTTCAATGTGAATCTTCAGATTACTTGCTGTTGTGGCAGCGTAATCACATTGCTTGCATGGATATCTCACTCCTTCATGTTTACTTTGAATATGTGTCTTCAAATGACTGGATTTCGATGCAACATAATTACATTTGTCACAGGGATATCGTACTCCTTCATGTTTAATTTTGAAATGTATCTTCAGACAATCTACTGTGGTAGCTGAGTACTCACAGTGGTCGCATGGATATCGCACTCCTTCATGTTTAGATTCCATGTGTAACATCACATACCTTGCTTTAGTGGCAGAGTATTCACATTGATCGCAGAGATATCTCACTCCTTCATGTTTAGATTCAATGTGTAACTTCAGACTCTGTACATTAGTAGCAACATATTCACACTGATCGCAGGGATGTCTAACTCCTACATGCTTATTTTCAATATGAATCTTCAGCCCACCTGCTGTAGTGGCAGCGTATTTACAATGAGAACAAGGATATCTCACTCCTTCATGTTTACTCTGAATATGTGTCTTCAAATTACCGGATTGAGTTGCCACATAATCACATTTTTCACAGAGATAACATTTATCTCTTTTTTCTGTCAGCTTTCTCTTTTTAAGTCTCTTTTGTTCAGAGAACAGAGGATCTACTTCAATCTTGATATTTCCACCTGAAAAATTCAAAAAGAAAATTAATAAGATATTATATGAACCTCAATTATCGTAAATGGTTTAAAATTTTAATAATATCTGAAAATACAGTCAATTTTGGTAACAGTTCTTATATTTATACCTTGATTTTCTGTACTTTCCTCTTTTACATCTTCTTCCGCTACATACACAGTAAACATATCCTCTACAGTAGAGATTTCTTCTTTGATGGTAACTTTATCTTCTTCCATAATTTTTGCCATTCTTTCTGAAATATGTACAAAACATGTTATACTTTCAAGGTTAAATAGTCTTGTGAAATAAAATGAATTAAAAAATATATTTGCAAACAAATATTTACACTGATTAAAAAGAAGTAAACGTCAAGAAGGGGTTTTTGAGTTTAAAGAATTGTATGGAAAAATGAGAAATCAGGATATTTAAAAATAAGACCAAGCTGATTGCAAGCTAGGTCAGGCAGCGACAACTTAAAGATACAGGGCAGGGCAGAACCAAACCAGATAAGGGAAGAAAAAAGTTAGATGATCATTGATCAGTCCTACATACTACCCCTCCCCACTCCTTTCCTCGACGTACTGTGCAAATAATATTCCTCATACTTTTCCCACATCTCCTAGCTAGAGCTGGAGGGGGGGGGGGGCGGGTTGAAAATTTGCTTTTTTGCATTAACAACAACAAATTTACAACCCCGTACAAATATAATCTTCTCTTCCCTAATTTACACATACTATACTGGGTCACTGTCAGATCAACTCATTTGGTTCAAGATGTCATGAACAGCTGATCTTTTTCAGAAAAAGATGACTTTTTAAAAAATCTTTGAAATGATAAGGACGACATCTAAACTCTAAGAATATATTGATTGATTGAACACAGCACCTATATATCTCAAGAGTAGAATAATCGATTGAACAATGCTCCAATATCTCCAAAGTAGATAGATTGATTGATTAAACACAACTCCGATGTCTACAGAGTAGATTGATTGATTGATTAAACACAGCTCCGATGTCTAGAGTGGATTGATTGGACACAGCTCCGATGTCTACAAAGTGGATTGATTAGTTGATTGAATTCAGCTCTGGTATCTACAAAATAATTTAATTGATTGAATAAAACTCCAATATCTAGAGGGTAAACTAAATGATTACACATAACTCCGATGTCTCTTGAGTAAATTAATTGATTAAGTACAGGTCCAATGTCTCCAGAGTAGGTTAATTAATTGATTGAGCACAGCTCTAGTGTCTTCTGAGTAAATTAAACACAGCTCCTATGTCTCCAGAGTAAATTGTTTGATTAAACACAGCTCTGATTGTCATTAGGAATGCAGCCTACAAGGATTTAGGTGACATAGTGATAGGAATATAATTGATTGATCTAACGTTTAGTTTAACCGACGTTCAATTGGACTATTGTTTAAAATGGACTATAGTCCTTCTGAACAAATATTTTATTAATTTAACTAAAACCCATGAGGAAACATTTCAACAACCTGGAGAGCTTTTTTCTTTAATTCCCATCTAGAATTGGCTTATCTCATGTTTTGCTCTACTGAACAAATCCTTATTAGTGCAAACAAATAAATGAACAAAATAATATTCATTTGAACTAAATCCTTAGTTTTGATAACTTTGCCAATGTTCCAAATTAGTTCAAACGAACACATTTAAAAAGAAATGAACACAAAAATGTTCAATTGACCTATCACTTGAATTTAAATTGAATTTTCAAGAATAAAATTATAACCCATTAAAATTTTTTTTTATGGAAAAAGCTCATTTGAACTACTGTTCAATTGCACTAAAATTTCAAATAAAAAAATTTAGACCTTTTGAACATTTTTTTGTAGAAAAAGTTCATCAGGACTAACGTACGTAAAGTTTACCTTGTATCTTCAGTACAAGGATTTACTCTGCTCTAATATATTAAACTCTTTGTTTTAATTCTTTTCAATTCTATCTAAAAAAAATATAGATTGCATATCCAATGAAAACAAAACTGTTGTACTCACTTTGGTCAAAAATATTAAAAAAACATATTTAAAAAGTTTATATAGTATGAGACAAATATCCTTCCATAAAAGTTTAGAACAATATTTGTTATTTCTTAAAATTAAAAAAATGTTCATAATTTCTATTTTGTTCAAAGTTGTATTTTGTCAGGGAATAAAATGCAAAAAGGTAATAGACTAATAGACTAGAATAGGTAAAAATAGACTACTAAATTCTCTTTTTGAAAATTATAGGACAATGTGTTATAAACCGAATTGCTATTCATGTAAAACTAATTAGATATGTTTTAATATGCTTTGATTTGTTGTGTACATGTCTGAAAATTACTTTAAACTCTAGTTATTCGAATTTATGTATAAACTATTTTGCATATGATAAATTCGCACCCTCATCTCTAATCGTTCTCCTTAAATCTATTTAATTGAAATATTTTGTTATTATTACTAACATTAGGTGGAAAAAATAATCAAAACAGCCAAGAGCTATTTTCCACCTAATTGCTTTATACTTGTACTGTTAATATAATCATCAATTTTGTGATTGTAAACTCTATCTGTATACAGTGAGATACATTTATTTTAGCAATAAACTTTATCTTATCTTATCTTATCTAACTAAAAAAAATATTATTTAAGAAAATAAGAATGGGAGCAGCGAGGAACACAGTTGGGTTTTGATATAGAAAATATACAATTAGAGCAAAGATTAATATATTAAATTCTACAATAAGAGAATTATTTAATAAAAGTGATCATTTGAAGTTTACAGTGCATGGTTCTTTTTTTGATGTGTTTTTAAATGAGAGGATTGGGTGGCAATGTATTCACATTGATCACAGGGATATCTCACTCCTTCATGTATTTTTACAATATGTACTTTAAGATTTCTAACTGTAGTGGCAGCGAATTCACACTGATCACATGGATATCTCACTCCTTCATGATCAGATTTAATGTGTTTCTTCAGATAAATTACTGTAGTTGCAGCGTACTCGCATTGATTATATGGAAATCTCACTCCCTCGTGTTTATTTTCAATGTGTTTTTTCAGAACACACGCTTGAGTGGCAGCGTATTTACAATGAGAACAGGGATATCTCACTCTTTCATGTTTACTTTCAATATGTATCTTCAGACTATCTGCTCGAGTGGCAGCGTACTCGCATTGATCGCATGGATATCTCACTCCTTTATGTTTAGATTCAATATGCTTCTTCAGATTACCTGCTTGAGTGGCAGCGTATTCACAATGAGAACATGGAAATCTTACCCCTTCATGTTTAGATTTAATATGTTTTGTCAGACTACTTGGTTCAGTAGCTGCGTATTCACAATGAGAACAAGGATATCTCACTCCTTCATGATTGATCTAACGTCCAGTTTAACCAGCATTCAATTGGACTAATGTTTAAAATGAACTATAGTCCTTCTGAACAAATATTAAATTAATATAACTAAAACCCATGAGGAAACATTTCAACCACCTGGAGAGCTTTTTTCATTAATTCCCTTCTAGAATTGGCTTATTTTTATGTTTTGCTCTAATGAAAAATATCCTTAATAGTGCGAACAAATAAATGAACAATAAAATATTTATTTGAACTTCCTTAATTTTGATCATTTTGCCGCATTTTCCAAATTAGTCCAAACGAATACATTTAAGAATAGATGAACACAAAAATGTTCAATTGACCTATCTCTTGAATTTCAATCATTTTGCCATATTTTCTAATAAATATTAGTCCATAAGAAAAAATTTTTGAGGATAATGTTCATTTCAACTATAGTGTTCAAGGGCATTCAAATTTCCAAAAAAAATTAGTCCATTCAATTCAATTTTTTTTCGGATATGTTCATTTGAACGAACGTTCAATGATACTAAAATTTCCAAAAAAAAATTATAACCTATTAAAATTTTTAATTGCATTAAAATTTTCAAGAAAATTTTTATCCATTTGAACATTTTTTTGTTGTTGAAGAAGTTCATTTGAAATACTGTTCAATTAAACTAAATTTTCAAAGAAATAATTTAGTCCGTTTGAACATTTTTATATGGAAAAAGTTAATTAGGATTAACGTTTATTGGCACTAAAATGTTTTAAAAAAATTAGTCCTCTTGAAAAAATGTCTAACTAGAAAATGCTACAGTAGAGGATGGAAAGATTTACTCTGCTCTAATATATTTAACTCTTTGTTTTAAATTTTTTCCATGCTATCTGAAAAAAATATAGATTGCATATCCAATGAGAACAAAATTGTTGTACACAGTTTGGTCAAATATTAAAAAAAATATTAAAAAAAGTTTTTATAGTATAAGACAAATATCCTTCCATGAAAGTTAAGAATGATATTTGATATTTCTTAAAATTAAAAAAATGTTCATAATTTCTATTTTGTTCAAAGTTATATTTTGTCAGAGAATAATCTTATGCAAAAAGGTAAAAATGATATAAGTATTATTTAAGATAATAAGAATTATGAGGGGAGCAGCGGGGGAACACAGCTGGGTTTTGATATAGAAAATATACAATTAGAACAAAGATTAATATATTAAATTCTACAATAAGAGAATTATTTAATAGAAGAGAAGTAATAATTTGAAGGTTACAGTGCAAAGCTTTCCTTACTTCTTCGATACTTCAATACTTCTATGTTGACTCCTAGAAATCCAGGTAGGATTATAACAGGAGCTACAGTGTGGTCCTATATAGCATCTTTGGTTTAAATGATGGTGTCCAATCCAAGTTCAGTTGGCAATCTATTCCAGGGTTCAATAACCCTGTTTGAGAAGAAGTTGCTCCTAACATCAATCCTTGCTTGCCTCCTAACTAGGTTCAACTGAAAAGCAGATTGTCTTGTTCGTCTTGAAGGCTCATTCCCAACAGTTTCAAACCATATACTGCTATCCACACAGTCAAACCCCATGAGAATCTTAAATGTTTGGATCATATAAAATCTTCTCCATCTGATTTCAAGGGTTTGCAGACCTAGCTCCTTAAGTTTTTCTTGATAGTTCCTCCCTTTCAGACCAGAAACCATCCCATCCTTAATTAATGTTTCTTTTTTTGATGTGTTTTTAAATGATTAAATTGGGTGGCAATGTATTTACATTGATTACAGGGATATCTCACTCCTTCATGTATTTTTTCAATATGTACTTTAAGATTTCTAACTGTAGTGGCAACGTATTCACATTGATCACATGGATATCTCACTCCTTCATGTATTTTTTCAATATGTACTTTAAGAATTCTAACTGTAGTGGCAGCGAATTCACACTGATCACATGGATATCTCACTCCTTCATGTTTAGATTTAATGTGTTTCTTCAGCTCACTTGCTGTAGTTGAAGCGTACTCGCATTGAATGCATGGATATCTTACTCCTTCATGTTTAGATTCAATGTGTATCTTCAGATTACCTGCTTGAGTGGCAGCGTATTCACAATGAGAGCAAGGATATCTTATTCCTTCATGTTTATTTTCAATATGTAACTTCAGACTACCTGGTGTAGTTGCAGCGTACTCACATTGATTGCATGGATATCTTACTCCTTCATGTTTATTTTCAATGTGATTCTTTAAATAGCATACTTCAGTAGCAAGGTACTCACACTGATCGCAGGGATACCTCACTCCTTCATGTTTTTTTTTAATATGTGTCTTCAAATGACTGGATTTAGTTGCCACATAATCACATTCTCCACAGGAATAACGTTTATCTCTTTTATCTCTCAGTTTCCTCCTTTTAATCCTCTTTTGTTCAGGGAAAAGGGGATCTACTTCAATCTTGACAACTTCATCTGGAAATTAAAAAATATAATTAATAAAATATTAATCTCAAGTATCGCAAATTTTAACTTGAATTTTTTTTTAAAAGTGACTGTCCTTGTAATTTCAAGTGACTCTGCATTTAAACTTTGGATCATGTCTGATTCACAACGGCAACCTTGAAACCTTAATCTGATCTAGAATGCGGAAGATAATGTCGTGCTTTATAATTTCTGCATTGTTTCTAAACCAAGAAACGAGCAATTTAGGAGAGAACCCACAAATTTGAATAATCAGTATTTTGAAAATAAAACTTTGAATATCTAACTATTTATTAATCAAAAAAAGCTCTTAAGGTACAATTTTGAATCGGAAATATAATTCTATCAATTGAGAGTTACTTGAAATTACGTCTACACACAGTCCCTTTAATTAGTGAATAAACTATCCTTGTTTTATATAAAAACTTGGTAAACGTTGACTTTAAGTTTTTGATAATATTTCTTCAACCGATTGATTATCCAATCAAATCAATCTGTTAAGGGTTCAAAATTTTAAACTCCACTCTATTAAATTAGGGTTACGTGAAATTATGTCTATACACAGTCCCTTTAATTAGTGAATAAACTATCCCACTAGCTGTTTTTTATTAAATTCATGGTTAGTTTACAAATGCATGGGGGAAAAAATACAAGATTATTGTAAGCAAAAATATAAACAACTATCAATTGTTGGAAGAAACAGGGTGGGGCTAGTTAATAAAAATATACAGGGTGAGTAAAAAAGGACAGGTTAAGACAATTTAGAAAAGAATTTTAAAGAGCAAGTGGGGAGTGGGTGTTCCTACGGTAAAATAGAAAAGTTGGTTGAAAGATGCATTTCCTTTCGTAAAATTTGGAATATTAACTTTTATTTTATGAAAGACGATTTTTTTTTCAATTTGAAAGTGTCAACCAGAAGCCGATTTTAAGAATTTTAGATCTATGAGCCTTAACTTATAAAAAAACATAAAAAATCAATCATTCTTAATTAAAAAAAATCATTAGTTCAAAAATTCATGCATGTAAAAAATTCTTTAAAATACATGATATGGGTATCAAGAGATCTGTATGAAAATACTGAATTCAGAAATTATGAAATTGTTGATAAAAAACTGATTTTTAAGACCATAAATGAAAATTTTGGCCGAATCTAAAAAAAATCTGTATTTTTTGCCGTATATCAGTTTGTACATTTTTTCGGTAATGATTTTTTGGGTTTAAAGGCTTGAACTTCTAAAAAACTTTAAAAATCGACCAATCTTAATAAATATATGTATATATATCTATAAAATGTTTTACAATACCTTGAATTTCTGTACTTTCCTCTTTTACATCTTCTCCCAAAACAAATACAGTACATGTATCCTCTACAGTAGCGATTTTTTCTTTAATGGTATCTTCTTCTATAATTTCGGCCATTCTTTCTGGAATATTTCTAAGCTAAATAGGCTTTGAATTAAATTAAATACAAAGCTAGAACTGCAAACAATGATTTACACTGATTATAGCTTGTATCCAATAAATGTCAAAACGGCTACAACTGTTTGGTGGGACCTCAAATTCCCCATGGAAAGGTTTAGGATGCTTGGGATATTAAAAATGTGTGTTCAAAATTTTTTGATTTTTGAACGAATATTAAAATAAATTTTGAAGTCCGCGAATTTTTTTCCATAGTTTTATATTTAACTAAGAGAAAATGCTCGCCGATAGAGCCACAATTAAAAGTTGAAAAAGAAGATGGGCGTGAAGCGCCCTCAAAGCCTGTAACTCAAAAGTTTACAACTTTCACTCAAAAGTTAATTACTTCCACTAAATAATAATCCTCAACTCTGTTACTCCAAAAAGTTTAACGTTTTTTAACTCTAAAGAGGAAGTACAGAATGTTCTGTAAGAAGAGAATATCAAACTGTTGAGGCTGTGCTAACAGCCTCAAGGATACAGGAGGTCAATCTCAAAACAAACAGGTCCAATTACTGTTCAGTACAGTGCTCAGGCTCGATCAAACTAGAATCAGCTATGGCACAACTAAATATGTTCTCGCATTTTTGGCCTTCTTGAAGTCATTAATATTCTTATTAATGACGACTCGGCATTTGAAAAACCTCTTTTAGAAGTGTATCAAGCAAATATAAGCTTGGTCGGTGTGTGTCTTCAAATGACATAATTGAGTTGCCACATAATCACATTTTCCACAGGCATAACTTTTATCTCTTTTATCTGTCAGCTTCCTCTTTTTTAGTATCTTTTGTTCAGAGAAAAGAGGATCTTCTTCAATCTTGACAATTTCACCTGAAAAATTCAAAAAGAGAATTAATAAAATAAAATAACCTAAAGTATCTCACATGGTTTAAAATTTTAATAATATCTGAAAATGCAGTCAGTTTTGGTAACCGTTTTTAGAATATGAGCCCAAAGTTCTTAAAAAGTCAAAAATCGATCATCCTAAAAAATACATGTAAAAAATGTTTAACCATACCTTGATTTTCTGTATTTTCCTCTTTTATATCTTCTTCCGCGTCATAGACAGTACATCCTTTACAGTAGAGATTTCTTTATCTTTTCTTTATCTTCTTCCATAATTTCTGCCATTCTCTCTGAAATATGTAAATTGTACAATACATGTTATATTCAAAAGCTTTTAAAAATTCCAAATTTTATTTCCCGCCATTTTTTTTTTAATTTCCCATTTTCTGCTTGAAATAAAAGATAAACCAGGAAAAGCCAAAATAAACGAGAGAATAGACAATTTACAGTTTACAGTGCAAAGTACTTATTAATAAATGTTTCTTCTTTTGATGTGTTTTTAAATGACATGATATTTAAACTGTATATCTCACTTCTCAATGTTTATTTATAATATGTGTCTTTATACTACCTGCTGTGGTGGCAGTGAGCTCACGCTGATTAAAATAATATCTCAAACCTTTATTTTTGGATTTTCAAATGCTATACTGCTTGGTAGAGGTAAAATCTCACTGCTAACAAGAGTATTTTACTTCTTCGTGTCTACTTAGAATGTGTCTTTTGAGATTATATGGTTTAGTAGCAAGATAATCACACTGATCGCAGGGATATCTCACTCCTTCATGTTTAGATTTAATGTGTTTCCTTAAATCACCTGCTTGATTGGCAGCATATTCACAATGAGAACATGGATATCTCACTCCTTCATGTTTAGATTCAATATGTCTCTTCAGACATCTTGCTGTAGTGGCAGCGTGATCACATTGGTCGCATGGATATCTCACTCCTTCATGCTTATTTTCAATATGTTTCTTCAGAGATCTTGCTGTAGTGGCAGCGTGATCACATTGGTCGCATGGATATCTCACTCCTTCATGTTTAGATTCAATATGCGTCTTCAGATCACCTGCTCTAGTGGCAACGTGATCACATTGATCGCAGTGATATTGCACTCCTTCATGTTTAGATTCAATATGCGTCTTTAGATCACATGCTCTAGTGGCAACGTGATCACATTGATTGCAGGGATATCGCACTCCTTCATGTTTAGATTTAATGTGTGTCTTCAAATCACCTGCTGTAGTGGCAGTGTATTCACAATGAGAGCAAGGATATCTTACTCCTTCATGTTTAGATTCAATATGCGTCTTCAGATTGCCTGCTCTAGTGGCAACGTGATCACATTGATTGCAGGGATATCTTACTCCTTCATGTTTTATTTCAACATGTTTCTTTAGATAACCTGCTGTAGTTGCAGCATACACGCATTGTAAACATGGATATCTTACTTCTCCATGTTTTATTTCAACATGTCTCTTAAGACTACGTGCTGTAGTTGCAGCATACACGCATTGTAAACATGGATATCTCACTCCTTCATGTATAGACTCAATGTGCTTCTTCAGATCACCCGCTCTAGTGACAACATAATCACATTCTTCACAGGGTTAACTTGTATCTCTTTTTTCTCTGAGTTTCTTCTTTTTCAGTCTCTTTTCTTCAGAGAAAAGGGGATCTACTTCAATCTTGACAACTTCACCTGAAAAATTAAAAAGAGAATCAATAAAATATCAAACACAAGTAAGGCATATTTTCTCTTAAATTTTTTTTTAAATCCTAAAATTAAAGGGACTGTTGTTGTAAATTCAAGTGAGGGGCATGTTTGATTCACAACAGTACCCTTGAAACTTAATCTGATCTTTAATATGGAAGGTAATGGGTGCTATGGAAACACATCAACATGGAAACGTCCCACCACTAAAATGCCTCAAAAACGGACTAATCAATCTAATTTAATACCAAAATAAACAAATTTAAATAATCTTATTTTTTATTTTTTTATTTTTAAATGCTAAGTATCAATTTCCTTAATTTCATTCTTAATATGTATTTGTATATGTATATGAATATGTATATAATGTTCAACCATACCTTGATTTTCTGTAATTTCCTCTTTTACATCTTCTCCCACTACAAATACAGTACATGTGTCCTCTGCAGTAGAGATTTCTTCTTTACGGGTAACTTTATCTTCTTCCATAATTTCTGCCATTCTTTCTGAAATATGTACAGTAAATATGTTGTATGGATAAATGAAGAAACAAAAACTCAAACTGATAAAAAAGACGTAAATGCCAAAAAGATATTGTGGAATGTTAAGGGTCAAGCATTTTAAAAATTAAAACCAAAATGCGGGGAAAGAAGGAGAAAGACTGAGGATAAACCAACTGACTGTAAACCAGGTAAATCATATCAGGTGGATGTGGGTAGAACCAGTCTGGGAGAAAATGGTAAGCTAGACTCTGGGTGACACTGACTGTTTCTACTATGCCCCCCTTCGAGCCTAAAGCACAATTCTCCACATATAA
>NW_019398368.1:0-3129 GCF_000591075.1 Eurytemora carolleeae
ATAGTTTAGTAAACAATTAATATTTTGTTTTATTTTTAAATAAAAAATAAATAGAAGAAAAGAAGATCTTAAAAAATGTTAATCAATTAAAGGATAACTGAACTATACAAAGCAAAGTATTGAGACACCTATTGGTATCCTTCTGAACTGAATAGTCCCTAAATTTACAAGGGCTTCCGTATCTCAGGGATATTAGAGGTAAAGTACAGAGTCACATAAGAGGTTGCGTATTATTGTCAAATACGTTTTTACAATACATACATATTCAAAATTAAAATAATATCAAATATGACAAATAAACTGAATTAATAATAATGAACAAGATTTAATATATTCCTTTAATTTGAGAGGGTAGCACGAAAATATAAAATATTACAGCTAGATAATTGATAACCATACCAGTAAATATTGAATTGTGAATAAATTGTAAGATATTTATAATATCAGATTTACATTTACAAATCATGTTACTTCTGTATACTTAACTTTACATTTCTATTTTACAAATAAGTATTCTAAACGTTATGTTTCATACTTTGCCATCAGTCTTCGGTAGTAAATCTTCAATCAGCAAATTATGTTACATGGAAAATAAAAAAAACTTTAATCTTTTATGAAATTTTAAAAGATTTATTATAGTTCACATTTCATTTAACAATTCTAAAATCTTTTTCCATCAAAAATGCTTTAATATAGTTAGTGTTAATTAATAGTTTAGAAATAAAATCTACCAATTATGGTTACAAATAATAAAAATTGAAATTCATACACAGGACACTAAAAAGTAACCTCAAAGTTCCTGTGTAAATAAAATAATTAATAATACATTTTATACAGAACATAAAGCAAGATTTGAAGCACACCATAAGGGAATAGCAAGGGATGTAATCCGTCGTCTTTGCAATAAGGACAGAGATCAGGGAGAGAAGGGAATCGGTGTTAGGTATAGATCATGTAATGACATACAGTACATCAGATAAATAATACACAGATCTGGGGTATGTAAACAGTAGACAGTTTTTCAATACCATAGCATGAAAGATTTGTTGTATAAAACTGCAAATTAAGAAGTTATATGATCATCAGTAAACTTGAAAAATTATCCGATGGCTTATAGCTTTCTGGAATATTGACAGAACCATTAAATTCACGTGATCTTAAGCTTAAACATAATCTTGTTAAGGTTTCATGATGCCGGGTCTGTCAGGAGATTCATGTACTGTATGAAGTTCACAAGTGAAGGAAATCAGGGAAATCATGAAGTTCTATTTCAAGAAATCTTTGAGAAAAGAAAAAGATAGAGTTGTGGAGTACTTTACAATAATTAGAAACCTAATTAAAATATTGTTCTTTTTTTCATTAATAAATGGTTAAGCCCACCATGTTGTACATTTTTTATAAAATTATTCTTACAGCTTCATCAGATTTAGAAATTGTTTTTTTCGAGTTGGATAATGTATAAAGATTTTAGATATCGGTTTACATACCATTTAATTTAACTGTGTCTTATAGTACTCTCCGTTTAGTTATCAAATAAGCTTTTTAAAGTAAAAAAAGAAATAAAAACATGGCTATTTTTACTGTTTTTGCGATATAGTTTTCCGTTTTTGGCCTTTCATTCCAAGTTAATTTACTTATCACATAAACAGAGGCATATTGGATGTTAAATTTTTATCATGCATATAAATAGAAATTGCTCGTGAGAAAAAAATAACAGTTTTCCTGAGTAAAATTCTCAATTTGGAGCAAAAAAAATATTTTGGGACAAAAAACTTTTGTAAATGATGATGGATTTTTTGAAAATTCAAAAATTTTATTTCGTCAATTCAAAAGTGTTTAACTTTAACAGAGATAGTGACATAACTTGCTGGGAACCATGCTTTATTTGTTCAAAAATTACAATTTAAATTCTTCCAACTTATGCTATGTCAAAAAACCAAAATAAGGTTAACAAATTTAAAATACATCAATAACATTTTTAGCATACAAGTTATGGCCGAACATGTGCCCCACCCCTCTTGTAGGATGAAATGGAAGGAATACTCACGCGCTTGGCTGCGCTTATAATTCTCAGTAGTCTCGAACCCCTTTATATATATCAAAAAAGCCATTTTGAATGTTTTGCGTCATGTTTTTCATATTGCTAAATATTTTTTGAATATTTGAACTTTGCACAAGGAGTTAGAAAAAAATAATATTTGATTAAAAGTAATAAATCAACTTAAATAAAATGTTCTCGTGCCACCTATTGGTATTATATTCAACTAACATAATTATTTAATCTAGATTCATTGTTTAGATTATAAATAATACCACCCCCTTCACATCCTGTATCCTCCTATGTCCTAGGGGACATAAGGGGTGTGACCAGCTAGAAAAGGGGCGGGTTTTATTACAAGGTTTACAGTAGAGAGAGAGGGAGGGTAGGATTTCTACTTTATATTAAAATTATGAAAAACTTTATTTATTTATTTGTAGTATTTCGTAAACTTTACTTTTTTCTTCCCTGTACACTACCCTACGCATTAAAGAAAAATTAAATGCTTTAAATTAATTTTCCTTAATAGTCAAAAATGTCATAGTGATGGTGTTAAAATGATAGTACCAAGGCAAATGAGGTTATAGTATATAGAGTGATGGTGTACGCTAATCCTTTACTTATTGTACAGGCCATGAACTTCACTTCCAAAGGCCAATCTGTATAATACAGTACCCAGGGGTGATTTCTGAAAATATTTAAATGGAGAATTTGTTTTCCATATATCTATTAAAATCCACTACTCCTTTATCCTGTGCAGGATTCCATTTTCACATTTACACCCTTACAGAGCAATATTTCATTGTTAATAAACTGTTCTGAGAAAACGAGTAAAATTTAAAATACAAAACCTCCCCATACACTTGTACTCCAAGAGCGTACTGCATATTTGATGTTTGTACTGAATGAATATGGCCATAATCTCTTAATATCCATTAACAGTAAACTATCCCAAATGTACACTCAGGCTAATACACACGGAGAGGTAGCTTAGATCCAGCCCCCCTGGGTTTAAGGCCTGTTAAGGTTAGTTAACCCTATCACTGCTGAGGTACTTGAAAATCAGGATACAATGAGGGAGGGGGGGGGGG
>NW_019398368.1:3149-13129 GCF_000591075.1 Eurytemora carolleeae
GGGGGGGGAGGAGGAGGGGGTATTTAATGACAACCAGAAAATCCTTAACCCTATCCCGGCCGGGGGGGGAGGAGGGGGTGTTTAATGACAACCAGAAAATCCTTAACCCTATCCCGGCCGGGGGGGAGGAGGGGGTGTTTACCCTCCCCTCTGTGTTTTTTTCTAAATAACTTAAAACGTCTTGCATTAGAACTCTGAAACTTCTTCACTTTTTTTGTGGAAAAATGTTGGCACGGGGAGCCCTTGTTTAAAAAAAATCAGAAATGCTTATTTAAACTTATTTAAAATCCTCACTTGCACCCTATAACCATTAAAGATTGAGGTCTGGTGTTTTTTAGCAGACCTTTGAAAAGTTGGACTAAAGGTATGCATCACACTCCCCTATTTCAACACGTAAGGGCAAAATCCTAGGGGGGGGGGGGTACCTCACTCCTCCCAACTATATTAAACGAATATAGCCTAGCTAGGACAGGGTTACCTATTTAGATCTGAAGGTTGAAGTTGGTTTTTTATCTTTGTAGTTCGTAAATGGTATATTCAATGATATGGCAAAGAAAATAAGTTTAAAAGTTAGCTTTTCTATTTTGAAAATAAATTGAAAACGGTAGATTCAATGATTTGGCAAAGAAAAGTTTAAATTTTGAAGTTTGAAGTTTAAAAAACATAACAATTAAAAAATGACTGAGTATCATATTCGATGTAAATCTTTAAATTTTTATCAAACATTTCTGCAATATGTGTATTGGATGTTAAAATCAGCAAATTTAGTTGTCAACTTTGACTTCAATCAAACATTAAACAAAAAGTTTTAATAAAAATTCAAATATTCCTAATATTTTATTAAAAATGTCGGAAAATAAGGTAAAAATTTTGCAAAATTAAACTTATTTCTGAGAACAATTTTGAACAATTTCCAGGTTAAAACTTGTTGTTTATTTCCAACCCTTATCATAACATTAAATTTTTAATATATGCTGATTATTTCTGAGCATATCATCAAATGCTAAATTTGTGTCAACTGGTTCTTCAAACAGTTCTGTTTTTTTTGTAGATCTTTATGATCTTTCCTCTATGTCATCTAAAATGTCTTTATATTGATAATATTCTAAAAATAGAAACAAAATATAAGTACATTTTTTGATAAGTGGAATGGCATTTCAAAAGAAAAACTAATTCAACAATACTTACTTTTTATTGAAGTAAGTATAATAAATACAGAGGGGCGTAATAAATCTTTGAACCCCCTAGCATATGTAGATTAAACAAATGTGATTTAAGAAAAAGGAAATATTTATGAATTTTTACTATAATTAATGCTATTAAAAAAAATCCTAACAGATAAAATATATATTTTATTTTATTTTATTTCAACAATTCATTAAACTGTTCGTGTCCAGTAAATGTGAATAATAGTAAAGATAGATTTGTTTTATTATCTGTAGTTTTTCATTTACACTACAGCTGCAAATATATTATTCCTGCATGTTGCAATAATATAATGTTATTATCTAGTTGTAGAGTTTCAGATATAACAGCCTTCATAGCTCAGTGGCAGAGCGCTGGTCTTGTAAACCAGAGGGCGAGAGTTCAATCCTCTCTGGAGGCATTTTTTATCAATGAGTTTGTCTCATGTCTAATTAAGAAAAAAGAATTCAAATATTTCTCAATTTTTGCATCTTAATTTATCATTATTAATTGATGTATAAAAAGTATATTATTTGTTAATCTAAAAACAATCTCACAAGTTACCTTCAGTAAATTATTTTTTTTAAATACATTAAAGAAATATTTAAAACTGATTAAAATTTAGTTCGAGCAAAAAATAAATTTAACCAAGATCACTGAATAATATAGAAACAAAAATATATTTCTCAAATGTCAAAAAGTTTTTTATTCAATTTCAGCTTATTGGTTTGGGCATTATATACAGGGTGTCCCACGAAACATGACAATAGCAAGACCACTTGAAAGTCGTCTTTGGTATTGTCATGTGACATTTAGTCTTCTATCTACTTTAACATGTATGATTCTTGAAATAATTATCACATAATTCTCCTAGCCCTGGCATTTCCAAAAAGTGGTCTGCGTTTTTTGTGCTTTCAATATTACCGGAGATATAAAGAGTTTGGTTCGGATTTCAAACTAGGGGAATTTTGTGATTATTATCTCCAGAATTTTACTTCTAAAATTAGGTTGACAAATAAACACAGCAAATTATACAAAAATCAAGACGACTTTCAAGTCCTCTTGCATACTGTCATGTTTCGTGGGACACCCTATATATCCCAGATTATATATGTTTTTAAACAAATCCCAACCCTTTTCTCTATCACTCTTTCTATAATACTAAACAAAGAAAAGAACAAGAAAATTGTGAAACCTTTACAATAAGGAATTTGTCAAACGAAAAATGTCAAAACACATGGGTGTAAAAAAGACAAGAAAATAAAACTAGAAAACCGTACCTTACTTGTTTGAAGAGAATTCGTCGGCAAAACGGTCAAATACATGAGTTCGATCAACACTGTAAGGTACTGTTGGTAATACATATACATACAGTTTAAAACAAACATAATTCATTTAAAAAAAAATATTGCAATTATATCCCTGATATACAGGTTGTACAGTCCTGTCATGCATGCATATTTATTTATCTAATTTATAACTCATGTAAGCATATTATCATATATAAAATTATATATATATAAATCATCCCAGGGGGTCATTCAACACAGTTTTCATCCTTTATCACCATCTGGTGTTAATAAAATGAATTCATGTCCAAAGTGGCACAATGCCCTAGAGGCTTTTTAGTTTGAATACGTCTAGTAAAATCGGTTTGTTCAAAATGTAAATATTTGAAATTTATTTTAAGAATAATTTAAATCTTTGCCGCAAACTCAAATTTTCTAATTCCATATCTTTGCATCCTGCTGGTGTAAACCATTAATATTTCAAACTCAGATTTATTGATCTAACATAAGTGATATTCAAAAATATTTAATGACTACCATATTAAATTGCAAAGATATAGGGATTAAAAAATCATGATCAAGATAGTTCGTTCCAGGATCCTTGATCATGATCAAGATATTTAGTTCCAGGACCCTTGATCATGATCAAGATAGTTAGTTCCAGGACCCTTAATCATGATCAAGATAATTATAGTTCCAGGACCCTTGATCATGATTAAGATAGTTATAGTTCCAGGACCCTTGATCATGATCAAGATAGATATAGTTCCAGGACCCTTGATCATGATCAAGATAGTTAGTTCCAGAACCCTTGATCATGATCAAGATAGTTATAGTTCCAGGACCCTTGATCATGATCAAGATAGTTAGTTCCAGTTCCAGGACCCTTGATCATGATCAAGATAGATATAGTTCCAGGACCCTTGTCATGATCAAGATAGTTAGTTCCAGAACCCTTGATCATGATCAAGATAGTTATAGTTCCAGGACCCTTGATCATGATCAAGATAGTTAGTTCCAGGACCCTTGATCATGATCAAGATAGTTAGTTC
Source organism: Eurytemora carolleeae (assembly GCF_000591075.1). Lineage (NCBI taxonomy): Eukaryota > Metazoa > Arthropoda > Copepoda > Calanoida > Temoridae > Eurytemora > Eurytemora carolleeae. Next base: position 6,676 of record NW_019398368.1, read on the forward strand.
CAGGACCCTTAATCAAGATCAAGATAGTGAGTTCCAGGTTCCTTCATCATGGTTCTCCACTCACAAGGGGCAGACATAGTTCTCTATCATAATTAAAATAGAGATTTTACCACTTTATAAAATTTAGAGATTGTTCGGTTCTCTGTTTAACTTTCATGAAAAAAAATATGAAATTTCATATAAATTCAATCTTTCTTCAAAACTCACATTATCCTGTTACGATCTTGGTCCTGAATATTCTCTCAATACTTGACTCTAACTCTAATACCAAGTCTATCCAGACTCTATTTCTAGCCAACCCTGGCTTTGTACGTCCGTCTAAAACAACGATTGATTATGTACTAATTTATTTATACAGGTAAATACAGATTAACCGGAATGGCCGGTCAGGGTCAAATCAAAACATAGATACCCATGAATTTATTACAATTCTTAAAATAAATTTTAAATTATTTAGAGTTTGAATAAATTGATTAAACTGCATAGGCTTCTATTATAAGAAGTATAATTAGTTGATTTAAAAACCCGGTGATGGTGATGGACCAAACCTCTGTAGAGTAAAAAAGTAGATGTCAGTTCCACATTTATTGAAAATATATTTCGGTCTGGGTTGACCCTCGTCAGTTCTAACGATATAATAATTAGTTGCAGGGATTAAACCAAGGAGAAGTCCAGTTATTTTATAATCTCAGATGAGCACAGAAAGTGAAAAATAAGATCAAATAAACTACCAAAGAGATGAAATTAATTAAGACATATCCTTTTTAAAAACTAACAGGTTTAACTTAGGCAGAGCTAATAATTAATTTATATTATAGTTTAGTAAACAATTAATATTTTGTTTTATTTTTAAATAAAAAATAAATAGAAGAAAAGAAGATCTTAAAAAATGTTAATCAATTAAAGGATAACTGAACTATACAAAGCAAAGTATTGAGACACCTATTGGTATCCTTCTGAACTGAATAGTCCCTAAATTTACAAGGGCTTCCGTATCTCAGGGATATTAGAGGTAAAGTACAGAGTCACATAAGAGGTTGCGTATTATTGTCAAATACGTTTTTACAATACATACATATTCAAAATTAAAATAATATCAAATATGACAAATAAACTGAATTAATAATAATGAACAAGATTTAATATATTCCTTTAATTTGAGAGGGTAGCACGAAAATATAAAATATTACAGCTAGATAATTGATAACCATACCAGTAAATATTGAATTGTGAATAAATTGTAAGATATTTATAATATCAGATTTACATTTACAAATCATGTTACTTCTGTATACTTAACTTTACATTTCTATTTTACAAAGAAATATTCTATAGAATATATATATATACGTTTTATACTTTGCCATCAATCTTCGGTAGTAAATCTTAAATCAAAATTATGTTACATGGAAAATTAAAAAAGTTTAATCTTTTATAAAATTTTAAAAGAATTATTATAGTTCACATTTCATTTAACAATTCTAAAATCTTTTTCCATCAAAAAAAAATGAATTGTTCTAAAATAATTTCGCTGTGGGAGACATTTTTAAACCAAAAAAAAAAACTTTTAAACCCATAAAAAAAAAACACTACCCCCCAGTCCCAACATATCAGCGGGCCTACAGTATTCCCTTCCAGCATGTGAAATTGGTCTACCCTAACAATTAGTTAAAATGTTTGACAATAGGTGTCACCTATAGCTAAATAATGCTGGTAAATAAATCCATTTATAAATGTTTATGTCCATAGTATAAATTAGTTCATAATTTTAAACTTAAATTTGGATTAATTTTAAAATTTATCCAGGTTTAAACTTTGTGCTGTAAATTTCTTATTCTTTTGTTAACATTAAATCTATAAAATTTACAAGTCCTCACTATAGTAATTTTAAATTTTTCAAGTGTCAAATCCCTCTCAAGAAATCTATTTCGAAGATCCTATTGATCTAATATCGGGAAGTATCTAATTCTTTAACTGCTTGAAAAGGCATCTGGACAGGGGCGTACTAGAGCATTTATGAAGGAGGGCCGCAGGGCGGGGCAATTTTTTCACACAAAAAAAAATCTGGCCCCCCCCGCGGCAACATTGTGCCCCCCCCCCTTACAAACCCCTTTCATGAAAAAATATTGATAACTTTTTTAACTATGTAAACTATTCGATCAAATACACACTTCCTTATGACAAGTGTTTATAAATTTATGTAATTTTCTTAAGTGGACTCATCAGACACTTCCTCTTAATACTGTGGTGTAAGTTTCAACGGGTGAAAAATAGAGATGGAAACGTTTCTTAAAAAAATATCTACATTTTCATAGGATCTATACATATTGTATAATTATAAATAATGATATCAAAGTATATTTACACTGAAGGCAGTATTGGTTAAAGCTTTTTTAAGGAAACTTTTTTAAGTTAAGGGCAAAAGGTTAACCTATAAAGCAAGGATGAGGTTGGTTTATGACATTTTCTAGGATGGTGGAATAATTTAAAATGGGCGCGAAGCGCGCCATAATTTGTTATTCTCCTCGACAAATGATAAAGAGGGGGATAATAACTCAGTAATAGCCTCTCATGCATATGTAGATTAAACAAATGTAATTCAGGAAAATATAATTTTTTGAATTTTTACCAAAATTAATGTTATATAAAATAATAATTACATTAGATAATTTCTATTTTATTTTATTTAAACATGTCATTAAACAACTGCTAGTGTTCAGTGAATATAAATAATTGTAAAGATACATTTTTTCTTTAAACTACACTACAGCTGCAAATAAATTGAAATACATGCATGTTGCAATATTTTTATCATACGCTTTAGCTGTAGAGTATTCTATATAACAGCCTTCATAGCTCAGTGGCAGAGCGCTGGTCTTGTAAACCAGAGGCCGAGAGTTCAATCCTCTCTGGAGGCAAATTTTTTTAATGTGAAAGGAATTGAGTATTTGCCAAAAACTTTGATTTTTAAATCACAATATCTCTGCAACCTTAGATATTTCAAACTATGAATTCTGTTAGATCAAATAAAATAAAATTTGCAAAAAAATAGGCTATAGAAAATTTGAGTTTGTGGCAAAAACTCAATTCCTTTGTCTAAGGTATAGAAAGTTGTTTAAACTCCTTGGTTTCTGATTATTTTAGATTTTTTACAAATATTGCGCATTTTTAAAAATCTTCATATTCAGTTATACAGTGAAAGGAATAGTGAGAATAGTGGAATAGTGAGAGGACTGACTCATGATTTTAAATATTCTAATAACATTAAAACATGGCATTTTACTCTGAGCTACTGGAAGAATTGTTTAATTTGTAACAACATCAAATATGAAGATTTCTTTGACGTTGTTGTTCTTTTCCACAGATTTATGTGCCTCACTTAAGTTTATTAATAGGTAAAAAAACCTATTATTTGTTATCTAAAAATAACAACAATAATGTCGGCCAAAGTTCTCGGAAATTATGTTATAATAAGTAAAAATATATCAAAAAAATATTCATAAGAGATGAGAATATAATTTTAGCTAAATTTTAATTTAACCAAGATTACTGAATTATGTAGAAACAGAAATATTTTCACAAATGTCAAATATCGAAAAGTTTTTTTTATCAATTTGAGTCTATTACAGTCCTGTCCTGCATGCATATTGATAAGAATAAGAATAATGTGAGTTCTGAAGAAAGATTATATAAAAGGATTCTAGTCTTTTCCACAAATTCAAATTTTCAAATTCCATAACTTTGCATCCTGATGGTGTAAACCGTTAATATTTTAAACTTAGATTACTTGATCTAATATAAATGATATTTAAGAATATTTAATTTCTACGAGATTGGGTTGTAAAGATATAGAGATTAAAATAGTAGCTTTTAAGAAAATATAAAGATGTTTAAGCTCCCCCACAACTTTCAACTTCATGTAAGACGACATTCAATAAAGTTGCATGCAATATTTTTTTCAAAAACAATCGTTTTTCAAAAAACGACTGTGGTTATAAAGTTCGTCGTTTTGTTAGTGATCGTTAACGACGACCTTTCGTTAACGATCGTTAGCATAATTTTCAATAATTTTTTGTTAATAAACAATCATGTATTCAAAAACGATCGTTTTTAAAAAACAGTTGTTTCTAAATTGTTCACAAATCGTTTTTTAAAAAAGATCGTTTTTTTAAATGATCGTTATTCGTTTTCTAAAAGTTCAAAACGAGTGGGTTGTTTTAACAACGATTGTTTTTTTCCAAAAACGAGACGATCGTTTTTAACAACGATTAAAAAACGAAACAAAGCGATCGTTTACCGATCATTTTCAAAAAAGATTAGCAACCCTAAATTTGCATAACTAATGTTTAACACGATAGGAATATGCAAGATCTTGCACTGGTTTATTTTGCTACGTGAACAGCATGTGAAAAAAAACCACGGTGAATTTTCGAAGAATATTTTCGCGTTTTATACCCGTGCTGTACACAGGAGGAATCTTCAAGATTGTGAAAAGTAGATTTACAACGAGTATAACACAAGGAAGGGCCGTGAGATAATCACGTGAATTATCAAACAGTTCTCCATCATGCTTATCTCGTTGAAAACCTGTGTTTTGTTTGTTTGGGTTTTCGCCCCATTTGGCCAGCTAGGTTCGTATATATGTTCCCTTATAGCTGGTCAAACGGCTGGCCAGATTAGGGTGAAATTTCTTGTGGAAACTCATGCATGGTAGCCTGATGGGGGTGACATAGACCAAAAAAAAAACTTTTTTTCTTTCAGCTAGTCATTCATAATTTCTTTTTAGAAATAAATTCTTAAACAGCAAAGTTTTTTTAGAAGAATTTTATTTTTGTAAAACATTATAAATTTAATATCCTTATTTATATCTTCAACATTTCTAAAATCATAGATTGATAAAATTTTTATCGATATATTTTTTCTCTATTTTTCTCTGTTTCTGATCATAACTCATTAGCCCCTCAGACCAATTTACCTCAAATTTTGACCGTGGAACCCAGTAGAATCACGGGAATGTTCTTATCCTGGTTTTATTTCAAGCTAGGTGGTTTAAATTTAATTGGGAAAACTCCAGTCAAAGCTGGGTTCACATTTTATTTTTTTATGCCTAAAATCCTAACAAAAATTTTGAAAAAGTTTTCCTGTTTTTTTATAAAGATATATATTTATATTTACATTTATATTTTACAAAAATTTCTCATTTAACAAAAAATGTAGATGTAAAAAAATTGAATAAAAAATTCAATTTGTGACGTGCTATAAATCGTGTTAAATGGACTATAATAATATGTGAAAACTTTTAAACTAAATGCTTGCTAATTTCTTTTCATCATAATCACAATTTGATTTAATTACAATTTTCAAAGGCTTAGCTAATTATTTTATTGTTTAATTTAATATTTTTTAACTTTACATTGGAGAGAGTACAATTGCATTTATTTATTATTTTTAAAAGTCTTTCATTATTATAGTTCCAATTTTCATTTGTCAATAAAAAATATTATAATTATATACAGGGTTACCCACAAAAGATGAGACTGTAAAGACGACGTAAAACTTTAAAGATCCTAAGGTTAAGTTAAGCCTTTTGGCTGGTATGAAGTCTTCAAACATGACAAATTAAGTTCTTTGGTAATAAAATGACCTGCTTACTTGAATTGATATGGGTAATCATGAATGAGGAAACGGAGTCAAACCTTATAGAAATCCAACGTATGGACTCGCTACGTATAGCAACATGGCGTATTTTCCGGGAGAACATTTTTTATATTTTTGAAAAATTAAATTATCAGTGTAAAGTAAATATAATTTTCATAAAATCCTTTTATTTAAATGGTAAAACGAAATTTTATGAAATCATATTAGTATCATACTGGAGAACTTTTTTTATACTGTCAAGCAAATAGGTTGTCAAGTACAATAGATGGCAACAGAAAAATCGACCATCTGCGCACAACGTCATATGTGTCAAATGAAAAAAGAAAGACGACATTTCCTCTAATTAGTTTGTATTATTTGCGAGATTTGGTGGAGATAAATGTCGTCTTTGTAGGAATACGTAATAAATATTTACAACTAAAAATTAGATATTTTTACTGTCATTTGGTGGCTTAATTTTTTTTTCACTGTATATCTATGTAAACTAAATAGTCTGAGGGAGGGGGGGGGGTGTCCAGGCCCCAACCCTCTAATTAGCATTAAAGTAAATATTTCTAGGGTTATTAAAGGTTTACTGTTCAATTTCTAAAGCCAGCTAATTTTTTAAAAATTTAGACTTTTAACTTTTTGAAACACTCATACTTTATACGAATTTTACAAAAAATCATTTGGATTACCTTGTTTTAAAAGTGACGAAGTTTTGGTGGGTTAAACAATGACTGAAGTATACACATTATATCATCATACACAACAACAACAAAAAACAATAATAAAAATACAAAAATATTTTTAACTA
>NW_019398368.1:13836-14338 GCF_000591075.1 Eurytemora carolleeae
TATATTTTACAATTTTCAGCACAGGGGGGGGGGGGAATAAATATGTAGAAACTAAATTTGAAAATATAAATATTATAGTTCTAAAAATAATTTGCTTTAGGAGACATTGTTTAAACCAAACGACTCCAAAAACCCATAAAAAACACTACCTCCCACTCCCAGTTCCAACATACCAATAGACCTATAATCCCTTCCAGCATCGGAAATTGGTCTTTCCCACAATTAGTTCAAAAGTTTGTCAATAGGTGCCACCTATAGCTAAATAATGATGCTGAATAAATCCCTTTGTAAATGTTTATGTTCATGAGAATAAATTAGCTGAACAATTTAACCCTATTCCCGCTGGGGGGGGGGGGTCAATTTGACCCCCCCCCTGTAGTTTTTTTTACATAACTCAAAAAGTATTGATCTGAGGCTGTTGAAATTGTCTGACTTTTCTTACACACCCCAAGCCCTCCCTTTAGGCCTAAAACCGGGCTTTAATACTAACTGCCTGAGTCCT
>NW_019398369.1:0-9716 GCF_000591075.1 Eurytemora carolleeae
TTTTATTATGAAGAGCGTTGAGAGAAGGGAGTCTTACGATCCGGTCCTGAGAAATACCACACGGTATATATATTAGATCTTTAGGGAAATCGCTAAGTAGCGAAACAAATCTTTTATAACAAAACATGTTGAACTTCAACTTGAAGAGTTTTAAACCCTTCAGGTGCTAGAGCTTCCACTGTTTGAAACTCTTCCATCTTCTGCTCTGAAAAACCTCGGTCAGATTATAGGTAACGTAATTGACAACATCACGGTAAACTAGAGGTCCTGGTAAACGTAATTCACAACCTCACAGTAAACTAGAGGTCCTGGTTAACGTAATTGACAACCTCACGGTAAACTAGAGGTCCTGGTTAACGAAATTGACAAACTCACGGCAAACTATAGGTCCTGGTAAACGTAATTACAACCTCACGGTAAACTAGAGGATCTGGTAAACGTAATTGACAACCTCACGGTAAACTAGAGGTCCTGGTTAACGAAATTGACAAACTCACGGCAAACTATAGGTCCTGGTAAACATAATTACAACCTCACGGTAAATTAGAGGATCTGGTAAACGTAATTGACAACCTCACGGTAAACTAGAGGTCATGGTTAACGAAATTGACAACCTCACGGTAAACTACAGGATCTGGTTAATGTAATTGACAACCTCACGGTAAACTAAAGGTCCTTGTTAAAAGTGTAGTGAACCATTTTAATACTCATTTTCACCCAATAAATGTAGATTATTTTTCGTGTTTGCTAATTTTTGTTGGACTATGTATTATTATATACTTTAGTATATGATCTCTTACTCTATTTTTGATGAATTTTTAACGAGAGATTAAAATATTCTGATTCAGACAGGATGCACACTTCGTTGTGCAGTTAGTTTTATGTGACCTGGCTGAAGCTCCAAAAATTTTACACAATTAATGAAACATAATCTCACACAAGTTAAATAATGAAATGAAAAAAGCAAGACAAGATTTGAGAACAAAGACACAAAAAAAATTTCAAAAGAATTACATTAATAATTTCTATGTTGCAGAAACACAGTTTGCTGGTCCAAACGAGTTTCTGATCAACAAAGACGACATTTTGAGCAGTGTTTGGTATATTTCTAGTGGTTCGTTAGAAGTGCTTGATAAAGGAATGGTTGTTGCTATTCTAGGTAAAGATAATTCTATTTCTAAACATGTATTTCTTGTAACTTATGAATTTTGACTTTTGTTGACAAATTAAATCAATTTAAAGTTGATCATTAAATGAGTTTTTCTTCTAGTTAGAACCGCGAACTGGGTTAAGCGCACTTCTCAAAATAATCAATGTCTTAAACTTCTTAATTTCTTTAATCTAGGACATGGTGATATGTTTGGAAGTGACCTGGACCATCTGCTTAATGAAAATAAGATTACCATACAGTGCGGATTTGATGTTAAGGTACAATTTATATTTCATAATTCAGAATTGGAATTATTACCACCTTATTTTTATCTTTTGATTCTGATCAGCTGATTGATTCTAATCAGCTGACTAAAATTCTGATCATCTGAATAATTCTGATTAGCTGACGGATTCTAATCTTGTGACACCGGTCACCTATTTAATTCTGCTGACTGATTCTGGTCCGCTGATTGATTCTGAACTACACTAACTGATCTGATCAGCCGACTAATTAGAAACTTAAAACGCTGATTAATTATTGATTTTAAGCAGTGATTCCAGCTGATTTCTGAAGCTTATTGATTTAGATTATCTGACATTATTTAGTTAACCAATTAAAGATTACAAAAAGAGCTGAATAATTTCTAAATCTTAAATTATGATTGAAAAGAAATTAATTATTGAGATTAATAATCTGTTTTGTTCCAGGCTCTAACCTATTGTGAACTGAAGTGTATTGATACCGAAGGAATGGTTTCCTGTGTAAACATGCTTTCTGATTCTTCAATTCTTACAGTTAGTATCCAGTATCCTTTATTCATCTCATACAGTTAGTATCCAGTATCCTATATTCATCTCATACAGTTAGTATCCAGTATCCTTTATTCATCTCATACAGTTAGTATCCAGTATCCTATTCATCTCATAAAGTTAGTATTAAGTATCCTATTCATCTCATAAAGTTAGTATTCAGTATCCTATTCATTTCATAGTTAGTATCCAGTATCCTATTTATCTCATACAGTTAGTATCCAGTATCCTATTCATCTCATAAAGTTAGTATTCAGTATCCTATTCATCTTATAAAGTTAGTATCAAGTATCCTATTCATCTCATAAAGTTAGTATCCAGTATCCTATTTATCTCATAAAGTTAGTATTCAGTATCCTATTCATCTCATAAAGTTAGTATCAAGTATCCTATTCATCTCATAAAGTTAGTATCCAGTATCCTATTCATCTCATACAGTTAGTCAAGGGACACAAGTATCGCATCAGCTGTGTTGAGTTCACACTGCACGCAGCGTACAATGTGTTTTACAGGATTTTAAGTGGTTTTCGTGAGATTTAACACGAAGTTCTCTGTACTTCATAAACAGTCAAAGGTTTAAAGGCCAGAATACTGTTTTAAATCGGACATTGTCCATTGAAATTACGCTTGCAATCTCTTCAATCTCTTACAATTAGTATTTAGTATTCCTTCATTTCTTACAGTTAGTATTTCTATATCTGTATTACCAGGATGTAGCCGAGGATTTAAAGAATGATCTGACGTATAATCTGAAAGGATTAAATCGTCTCCTTGGTTCTAGAACTTCAAGTGTATCCGTCCCAACTCAACATGCAGAAACACAGACAGGTTCCACACAATCAATTCTTATTTTACTCTTTCTACTTTCTCTTTATTATTATCATTATTTATTAATAACATTATTTTTATTTTTATTATTATCATTATTGGCATTATTATTACTAGGCTTCATCTTCTTTTTCAATTGTAAACATTTTCTCTTTGTAAAACTATAACAAACAAACAAAACATTTTTTGGATTTTCAAAATTTAATGAAAATCAAATTTTGTTGGAGGGTAATTTTTGAAATTCTGATTATCCATAAACCTTCCCTGTGAGGTTCAGCCGTTTTAACTTTTCTTTTTCAACTTTTAATTCTGGCTTTATCTGTGATGAGCATCTTCTCTTTGTACAGTATAATATTTTTTTATTTGCGGATTTCATAATATTTTTTCGCGCATTTGCAAAATTTTACAAAATTAATGAATTTAAGGTTGATTGGCCATAAACCTTCCCTGTATTTGTATTATTACTACTATTACTACTATCATAATTTTCAATGTTATTAAACAAATCATAGATATTATCCTATATCTCATTAGATTGCGCATAAGACGACATTTTTCATCTTGAAAGATATAAATATACAGAGATGTTTTAAAGATATTCCTATTATATAGATTAGGTCGGTTGTGAACATTGGCTGTTCTTATGTCATTGAGTACTTGTGGTGTACATGAGTTCTGTAGAGAGAAATTTAAGTTAGTTTAGTCCTTCTCATGTCCTTCTTCAGTTCTCGTCAATATGATATATTGCTCAGTGAAATATTTTAATATTCTCAAAATGAAATTTACTCCTGAGTGGTTTAATAATTGTACAATTCTTGGTGATTTTGCGTACATAAGCTATCAATGTTTATTTATTTATCTATGCTATATCATGATCCTATTATTAACAGCGATCTTTTATTTTTCGATCCGAGAAGAAAATCTTCCAAAAATATATATAATTTGAATTTGTTTAATAATATTGTAGAGTGTAGAGACCTATGGTTAGGGCGGATGAACTTCAGTACAATGAATTCTGCCAAATCTCTTCCTAAACTTGAAACTACTAAACTTATTGATGAACCCCTCTACACCAGGAATATTCCAGTCAAAACAAATAGAAAAAAACTCCAAAACATCTTTTTTTTTAATTTTAGAAAATTATGAAATCTTTTGTATAGCCTATCATTTCTTTTATTTAGACTTACATTTTAGTTGGTGTTTGTTTGACATTTTTTTTGATAATACATTTCGGCCAGGTTGACCAAATCAATAATAGAATGTTAAAAATCGAAATTTTTAAAAATTTTTAAAAATTTTAAATCTGTTAAAATCTTAAATTGTTCAAAATTATGTTTAAAATGAATTAACTAATGCTTATAATTTACTGGTGTATAAAGTTGTGCACTGTATCCCCGATACCCCCTCTCACCCTCTACACATCACAGGGTTAAATTTGATCTGGATCCTCGGAGAAACTCAAGGAAGGGTTCGGTTTCTCCAAGTCAGATATTCAATGTGAGGTTTGTTTGAGTAGATGAGTTCAGGTTTAACCAACCATCGATTCTCCGGGTAGAATATTTATACATGGTGTCCCAATAAACATGGGAATTCAGTGACGAATTCGATATCGTCTTTTCAAATAATTCGTTGATTCAGTATAGTGATACCTACTGAGAAAGCTGTAATCTGAAAGAGTTTCGTCTGCTATGTTCACATTTTGTTTGTTTATGTTTTGTCGACTGCATACGGTTGTTCTTAGTAAAACAAGAAAATTGCAGTATACAAACAGAGTAAACTTGTCCGTCTTCACTGTTCATCTTGCGGAGACATTATAGACACATCTTTACAGTCTTTTACACTTTTCATAAAATAAACTCTAAGAGACATAATGATATTATGGCGTTTGAAATTAGGTATTACAATGCTAATTCATAACAAAGACGATATCGAATTCGTCACTGAATTTCCATGTTTTTTTGGGACACCCTGTATATATATTGTCGAGCTTCTTCTTCCAATACCTATTTGGTTTTTTCTCTTTCATCAATTCAAAGAAAAAGAGATTATTACCTTTTTGCTAAAAATACACCCAATAAGATAGATTTATTAGAACAAGATTTTGAAACCCTGGAACCGAATTCTTATCCTAGTTCTGGAGTAATACCGGATAAATATCCCAAAAAAGCAATCCTGAGAAATCTATCGATGGCTAGATCCTATTCTCTGGACCCGGAAGGATCTGGTTCTATTATTGAACTACCCAGTCCTCGATATAGCTCCCTCCAGGAAGCGGACGGGTTGGGGAATAAGTCTGAGCATCCGTCGTATCTGGTGAACCACCTGGAGCAGAGAATATCTAAACCAGAACCAATAGAGACTACTAGGTACATTTTCAAGATTGTATACTTCACGCCTTGAGTTTTCTCTTGTGCAATAAGCTTTTAGTAAAGAAATTTAGTCTTTGTAACAAAATCAAATTTTCTAATCCCTATATCTTTGCAATCTGATGGTTTAAACTTTTGATATTTCAAATAATGTATAGTATGAAATGTCTAAGGTCTTACACATTGGGTTGGAAAGATATAAGGATCAGAAAATCAGAGTTTGTTGGAAAGACTCAAGTCCTTTCTCACAAGATAGTGTAATTAATTGTAAAATGTTAAGGAAACCCAAGGAATTGACTAAACTGCAGAGGTTTCAAGCTAAATTTTCAAAAAGAAATGTTTCCCTAGAAGATGACGCAAGACGGGAAGAAAACCCGAAAGATGAAATCCGTCCCTTCAATATTCCAGAGATCAGGTTGGATATAAACCCAACCCTTCAATATCCTGGATATCAGGTTGGATATAAACCCATCCCTTCAATATCCTGGATATCAGGTTGGATATAAACCCATCCCTTCAATATCCTGGGTATCAGGTTGGATATACACCTATTCCTTCAATATCCTGGATATCTGGTTGAATATAAAGATTAATTTAATCCTGATCTTCTCTCAGGTTTATTTTTACTTTTCTTGTATAAGGTAAAGTAAACAATGCAATAAGGCGCCTTTATGAGAAAAGTTTGAAAATGTTCATCTTAAACTTTTAGTTTCATTGTAAACTTTTTATTTTATTAGGGAGGAAGAGGAAATGGAGTATTCTTTATCCTTGAACACTCATCTTAATTATTATATTACTATATACTGTGCACTTTATACAAGATAAACATGAATTATAATAAACCGCAGACACTATTGGAATTGTTTCCCTGGGTTTCATACTTTCATATGTATGTGTCTATCTTTAAGGGACTGGATGCGGAATTTAAAAGATTTACAGATGCCCGATTTACAACGGTACCCTTGAAACTTTAATCCGATCAAAAATGTGGAGGACAACCTTGTTTTTCTGAAACAAAAAAATGTGGATTTCTTGAATTCCTCGTTTTTCTTATAAATCACAAATACAAATAAAGAAATTAAATAAACAAAAATACACTCACACCTAGTTCATACTTGATGAGACAACATGCTCTTAAGGGTATAGTTGTAAATAAAGCCTTGCCATCTTTTTATTGATGGACACTTGAAATTACGCTTACAGTCCCTTTTTATGTGTAAATATTTCAAACTTAGATTATTTGATTTAACATAATTCATAGTTTGAAATATCAAAGGTCTACAACATTGGGTTGCAAAGATTCAAATCCTTCAATTTGAAATGAATGATCTTGATACATTTTCTAGGCTTGAGATCCCTGATGACGATCTAGAGGATGTACTAGAAGACGATCATGAAATGGAAGAATCGGAGCAGGATGAGAAGAATGGAAATGAAGAGAAAGAAAAAGAAAACGAACCCGGAGTCAGGATGGAAGAATTAAGTAGTAGAAGTAAAATTGTTGATAGAAACGGAGCTAGTAAACCCCTGACCCGGACCTCTCATCTCACCCTTGATCTTATCCCTGCTGATCTCAAGGACGAGGTCACTGTCCGATATATTGACGAGGATGAAGGAGAGAAACATGAAGATTATTTGGAAGAAGAAGGAGAATCCCATTCTCTTATTCAATCCAACTATCTAGTTCCGCCCAGTCGAGATTTGTCTTGATCTATTCTTGCATCATCTCTAGATGGATCGATCAAGAGATCGCAAGGAAGATCTTGCAAAATCATTTTTGATTTGAGTTTATGCATGCATTTGGACATTTTTAGAGGTTAAAACAAACAATTTTCACAGAGATGATAAAATTGTCTTAAATACAAAAGTTCAATCATTAATTTTTTAACATTTCAGTATTTTATCTGCTTCATGAATAAACGGTAATGATGATGATTTAATTTTACAAGAAAACAGTATTCTCTGACATTGAAGCTTTAACTTTACTTTAACACATAGTTTCATCATGCTAACCCTATATCTGAGTGGTGAGATATTGTTTTTATTTTCAAATAGATGACCAATCTCTTTAAAGGGACCGTTAACATTTTTTGGGCAATTTCAGGGTAAACTAAATAGCCTATTAGGTTTTCATTGGTATTAGTTTTATTTTTCAAAGATAACTGTGACCGATTTATCGTTCAGAAATCTGTCACAAAAGTGCAGCACCTTTGTAAAGACACTATTTAAACTTTTTTTTTCAGTAACAGCAGCCCAAGAAAATCTAAAATTATCATATTTTAATGTTATCATGTGTTTGCCATTATATTCTAAAATATAAAAAAATGTTTGATAATAGAGTTTAAGACCAAAGATGAGGTCGTAACTCTATTATATTTAATACCTCAATAGGTCAGCGAGAGATATTAAACTTTTAGGTTTAAATCTCACACTCAATAGTTTTTAATTCAAAAACGAAAAAGATATTTTAAAACGAATTTATTTTTAACGAAAAGACTGAAATTAACCATTTCTTAACGATTGTGTCCTATTTTCGTTTTTTTGGGTTCTATATTGTATTTTGATTAAATAATTGATTTTTTTCATTTCTGCAGTATAAAAAGGATTGAATGTGAATTATAGATTAATTTAAAAGACATTTAATTCCAACTGACTCGAAATAATGCTTGTTTACCATCCTATATTTACCTCTTATTCATTGTTTTTTTGAGAAATTTTGCGCATTCATTAATTGATTACAACACAAATTGTGTTTATAACATAATAAATTCAAAATATGAACTTTGACATATTTTAAAATAAAAATAAAACATTTTTTGAACATTTAACGGAACCCCTCTCAATGGCGAATACTAATTATAACGCTTGAACATTTTTGCTCAAATCAATCGTGATTAGATTTTATATAAATATGTAATAATGTATATATATATATAATAAAACTAGTCTTATATATTTATATGTAATACTTTATGTTTAAGAAAAGGTTAAGGCCCAAAAGTAAAAGTATTAGTAAACTTTGTTTATCTGCATTTTACATAATAATCTGCAACTATTTATTATTATTATTATTGATCATCCATTGAATTAAATATAGTTAGAGCCTATAAATATCAAATATTAGAAAATCAACTGTTTTATTTTCAATACTAGCTTGGGAATCCACCGCTTACCAGTAAATTACGATTTTAGCTATTTTTCTCTCTTAAAGGGACTGTAAAGGAAAAAATAAAAGGGGGTATAGACTGAAACCTTTGCATCCCTTTAATTTTTCCTTAGCAGTCCCTTTTAAGTCAAAACCAAACTAAGAACATTTTCGTGGATAGCCCGAGTTCCCCAATCAAAGTTTGAGGCAAATCGGTCGAGAATATGTATATGTATAGATGCATAGATATGATTTTTACTGGTGTAACAATTTGAATGATTTTATCTTTCGTCCAAAATCACAGAATCATATTATTTTCACTATATTTTAGAACAATCTTAAACATTTTCATAACTATATTTTATTCCGTAGCCAGAAAGGAATTTAGTTTTTGCCACAACCTCAAATTTTCTAATTTCTATATCTCTGCAACCAGTGGGTATAAACCTTTGATATTTCAAACTTAGATTATTTGATCTAACAGAATCAATAGTTTGAAATATCTAAGGTCTACGACATTGGGCTGCCAAGATATAGGGATAGGAATATTTGGGTTTGTGGCAAAACTCAGTTCCTTTGTGAAAAGATTTTCGTCTATGTTCTTTGTCATTTTAAACTACAAATTACAAAGTGAAAGCGACATTTTTATCAGATAAAAGAATGAAGATGACAATTATTTACTGTTTTTTGGTGACCACTGTAAAGCTTTAATCTAGACCAGAAAAGGTCACCATCTTGTTTTGATTAAATGTTTTGCTTGAGGACGTTCATCAGGATTCATTTTTAAACAAGAACTAAGAAGTTCACTTAAACCTAGAAATATAAAGGAATGTAAACAGGAATTCCAAAACTTTGTTTTAAAAGACATAACTTTATTCATTGTTAATAATTCTCCTAGAAACAGAATTGCACAAAATTATATTAAACAACATTTGCTTTATTTCGGCAAATGTTGCCAGCCGGTAACCTAACCCTCAGAAAACTATCAATTTTATATTTTAAAAAAGCGTAATACTCATTTTCATAAAAGATATTTGCTAACGAAAAGGTTCAGTATAACTTTTGTCAAAGTATCCAGGTTCCCTTGTCAGTATAAAGTATACCTGGAATAGTATCCAGGTTCCCTTGTCATTATAAAGTATACCTGGAATAGTATCAAGGTTCCATTGTCAGTACAAAGCATTCCTAGATTAATATCCAGGTTCCCTTGTCAGTATAAAGTATACCTGGAATAGTGTCCAGGTTCCCTTGCCAGTATAAAGTATATCTGAAATAGTATCAAGGTTCCCTTGCCAGTATAAAGTATACCTGGAACAGTATCCAGGTTCCCTTGCCATTATAAAGTATATCTGAAATAGTATCAAGGTTCCCTTGCCAGTATAAAGTATACCTGGAATAGTATCCAGGTTCCCTTG
>NW_019398369.1:9764-14152 GCF_000591075.1 Eurytemora carolleeae
AGGATCCAGGTTCCCTTGCCAGTAAAAAGTATACCTGGAATAGTATCCAGGTTCCCTTGTCAGTATAAAGTATACCTGGACTAGTATCTATAGGTTCCAGGCAACCCTTGCCAGTATAAAGTATACCTGGAATAGTATCCAGGTTCCCTTGTCAGTATAAAGTATACCTGGACTAGTATCTATAGGTTCCAGGCAACCCTTGTCAGTATAAAGTATACCTGGAATAGTGTCCAGGTTCCCTTTCCAGTATAAAGTATACCTGGAATAGTATCCAGGTTCCCTTGCCAGAATAAAGTATACCTGGAATAGTATCCAGGTTCCCTTGTTAGTGTAAAGTATACCTGGAATAGTGTCTAGGTTCCAGGAACCCTTGCCAGCATAAAGTATACCTGGAATAGTTTCCATGTTCCCTTGTCAGTATGAAGTATACCTGGAATAGTATCAAGGTTCCCTTGCCAGTATAAAGTATACCTGGAATAGTATCCAGGTTCCCTTGTCAGTGTAAAGTATACCTGGAATAGTATCTAGGTTCCAGGCAACCCTTGTCAGTATAAAGTTTATTGGAAGAGTTGGGGAAGGAATATCACCCTGAAAATTAACAAAATGATGAAATATTAAGAAGATATTAAGTAAACAAATTCTAAAATAAAATCAATTTGATTTGTTGAAATTTTTGTTTCAAGAAATATCTTTTTTGATGATTTTTTTCCTAAATTTAGATAATTTAAACAATAATTTTGCATTACAAGATTATCTAAGCATAAATAATTTTACAAAAAAAGGAATCGCTTAAATAAAAAGATTTTAACAACTAAAATCAAATTCATCTTATATTTCGTTTTCTAAATATCTTCTTTTCCGCGTAAAAAACATTTTAAGTTTTAGTGTAAAAGCGAAGGCTCGGTGCAGTATAGCAAATCTAAGAGGCTCATGGCGGCCGTGGATTCCCTCCCACGTTTTGATGCGTCAATTGAGAGCAGTTGAGGAGTCAACACCTCTCTTAAGAAAGCATGCAAAATGTTTGCTAATTATAAGAGGACTAGGGCCGAATCCCTTATAGAACTTCGAGAGTAAACCTTTTAGGTTCCCGTTTGATAAATGTGGATATCAAGTGTACTAGAAACATCGAGAATGGGTTTACACCCTTTGACCATTTTGGATATCAAGTCTACTTGAAACATCGAGAATGGGTTTACACCCTTTGATTATTGTGGATGTCAAGTCTACTTGAAACATCGAGAATGGGTTTACACCCTTTGATTATTGTGGATGTCAAGTCTACTAGAAACATCGAGAATGGGTTTATACCCTTTGACTATTGTGGATGTCAAGTCTACTAGAAATATCGAGAATGGGTTTACACCCTTTGATTATTGTGGATGTCAAGTCTACTATAAATATCGAGAATGAGTTTATACCCTTTGATTATTGTGGATGTTAAAATTCTACTGGAAACAAAAATTGGATTAGACCCTTTGATGAGTGCGAAATGTGGATGTCAAGTCTACCTGCAACATCGATAATGGGTTTACACCCTTTGATTAGTCTGGATGTCAAGTCTATTAGAAACATCAAGAATATGCTGAAAAAGTCTGTATGCAGTTGGGGTATGTTTTAATTACGAGCTGACTTGTTCGAAATATTGCTTACATTTTTATTGTTACCAAAATTTGATACTTTTCCTGAATCAACTTTTTAAGTGCAAGGAATTTATTCCTTAAAGAAAAATATTATCAAAAGTCTGACTATAGAATTCTTTAAAATAGCAGGTTTATGAAATTGGAGATTATGAGAGTGAATAATGAATACATCTAATATCATTCATAACAAAACAAATTTAAACTATACCATTAATATATATAATATGTAATATATGTATGTATATTAAATGTGTGTGAATAAATCTTTAATAATAATATAATTCCCCAAAACCATACCGCAGTCCTTCAATTATCATACAGGGAAATTTTCAACGTTCTAAATAACCCAGGGAAAGATTTGACACATTCTTTGAGGAAAATCGGTTAAGTGGTCTCCCGAGTTATGATCGGACAAACAAACAGACAAACCGAGATTACTACTTTATACATCTATGATGAATACCGTGAGTGGAATAAGATGAAGGAGAAGAACTCCAAGTGCCCAAACATCTACAGCTTGAGTCAGGGTTGTCAGGAACAAAGATTTATTCTCCTTTACCACAACCTAGAAATAGTGTTTTAGATCGTTAACAAAAAAAAATAAAAAATGTCAAAACTTTATAATGTTAAAGTTTGCTTTATTTAACTTTGCAAAATCTTTATCCTAAAAAAATAACGGAAAACGATATCCAAAAACGATCATAAAACGATCAAAAAACGATCGTTACAACACGTTCGTTAAATCGTTTTTTTTTGCATTTATCTTTGTCAAGAACATCATTTGATGTACGGTATGTAAAGCAAAAATTCGCTCTATATACACAATGCCATATTTTGACACAGAAAGAAAATAAAGGGAAAAAACAATCTAAAAAGCAAACCAACTGAAGCTACATCACCTGGGAGGTGAAACATTCAGGAGCCAGGAAGGGTTCAGTGCCCTGTACATTTTCAACCTAAAATAAAGTAAATAACAATTAGAAATTTTCATTCTATTTCTAAAATATACTTTGCTTGTCTGTCTTTTTTGTTTCCATTCAAATAAACGTCAAAACGGAAATTTTTTTGTGGCACCTCACATGGATGCATACAATCACAAAAAGTTATGAAAGTCTACGAAAACAAAATTGTAAATCCGCAGAATTTTTTTTTTTGCTTCTCTATCTTTTGGTTTGTTTGTTTTAGTCGTTTAGCTGGTTACACACATTTAATGTTAGCCATCTAGCTGGTTACACACGCTTAATGTTAGCCATCTAGCTAGTTACACACATTTAATGTTAGCCGTTTAGCTGGTTTCACACATTTAATGTTAGCCGTTTAGCTGGTTACACACGCTTAATGTTAGCCGTTTAGCTAGTTACACACATTTAACCACTCCACCACATCATAAATTCTGTGCTTGTTCACTGTTCTCCTCAGATGATAATATTTTCTTTAGAAAAGTGAACATAATGACAACAAAGGATAAAAAGTGCGAGTTTAACAATCTTTTTCATCCTTTTCTCATTTTTCTTATCTCTACTTCCAGCAATAACATGAATATTTTTATTTTATTTTTTTCCATACAGGAGTCACCAAAAAAATGTGAAAATACTTTATTATGGTAAAATTTTATTCTGTTGACGAAACTTAATACTGGCAATTTATTTGTGTTACAATATTGTAATTATTGTTTGTATAATAAGGCAAAAAGAATATGTTTTGTTTTTGATAAATATAATTTTTTCTTCAGTAATTACAATCAATGACAAGAACAGACATGTTAGACCAAGTGTCAAACATTTAAGTAATGCTGAAAAGTTTTTCCACAAACCTCAGAAAAATTTATTGATTAATCATAGTTTACCTCATCACTTTTTTATTTGAAAACTCTCGATCCTACTCCTACTCCTACTCCTACTCCTACTTCTACTCCTACTCCTACTCCTAATCCTACTCCTACTCCTACTCCTACTCCTACTCTTACTCCTACTCCTACTCCCACTCCTACTCCTACTCCTACTCCTACTCCTACTCCTACTCCTACTCCTACCTGTACAGATGAAGCTCCTGCAGGAATTTCTACTGCTAAACCAAGATCTATCACCTGAAATAAACAATGATTAAAACATTGTACAAGTTTAACCCAAAACTTCGAAGTCATCAAACAAAGTTATTAAATGTCGTCTTCTACACCTACTGAAAGAGGAATGCTGCAGAAATTTCGTTTTATAAAATTTAATAATTATATTGAGCTTTTTAAACTGTTCCCGCATATGTCATGGCTATTTATTTATTTTTACAAATACTGAGATTTAGGTCTAATAGTATAAAACCCATCACAAAATTGTGAAGACGACATTTTGTAAATTCTTTGCATGTCTTCACAGTTCTGGGTTAAACTGCACATAAACTTGCATTATAATATGCAATCAATTCCAAAATGGCTGAATATATAAAAAAAGTTTTTGTTGTATTTTATTCACTTTTATTAATTTTTCTTTCAAATGATGTTGTTCTTGATTTATATATTTTATTGTATTTCTCTTTCATATCAAGATCTGAATAATCAATAAAAGGGAAAGTTCGATGAGAGAATGACTTTTTCTCAACATAGTAAACATAATTTTAACAATATTTGGAATTTTTGGAATGAAAACAACACACGTACAGGGTATAATAAATTTATCTTTCAATCCAAAGAGAATCGAAATAATGACACATTTTTACATTATTAATTTTTATAATATATATATAATAATATACATA
>NW_019398370.1:0-12914 GCF_000591075.1 Eurytemora carolleeae
AATTCAAATACCAAAGACGACTTTCAAGTCGTCTTCCTATTGTCATGTTTCGTGGGACACCCTGTATGTATTTTACAATGTATCCGATCAACCTACAGGGTTACTCACAAAGAATGAGACTATCAAGACGACCTGAAACCTGTAAAAAATATACGGATTCAAAGATATTTAATTTGTTTGCCTTGAATATAACCTTTTTATGGCTTATTTAATCAGTTAATCAGTTTCAGGGAATGATGAATATGACAGATGTACTTAAAAATTCCGTAGAGCCGTCTCTGAAGTCTCGTCCTTTGTGGGTAACCCTGTATGTCCAATCAAAAAGTATGTGCTGTCAATATTTCCGGAGATAGTATAAGAATTTTGTTTAGATTTTATTTAATTAAATTAAACCAAAATCGGGGTCCGTCCTAGAGCACGTTTTTTGAACCCCCCCCCCCCGTCCTATCAATTTTGTACATGACCACTTTTTCAACAATTTTCAATTAAATTAGTATTTATTTAGGGTTAGGTTAGGTTAAGACACTATCTGGGCCGAGCGCTGCAGCTAGGACAGGCTAGGGGGTCGAGCGCTGCGGCCACGGGTTAGGTTAGTTAAGACACTTTCTGGGCCGAGCGCTGCGGGTAGGACAGGCTAGGGGGCCGAGCGCTATGGCCACATGGTCAATTATATCCATTTATTTATTATTATTTAGGGTTAGGTTAGGTTAAGACACTTTCTGGGCCGAGCGCTGCGGCTAGGACAGGCTAGGGGGTCGAGCGCTGCGGCCACACTTTCTGGGCCGAGCGCTGCGGGTAGGACAGGCTAGGGGGCCGAGCGCTGCGGCCACGGGTTAGGTTATTTGAGACANATATTCAATGATAGAAATGACAATTGAGGGTTTTTAAATTTAAATTTTTTGTTTAAATTTTTAATTAAATTTTTAAGGCTAAAACGGCGTTTAAGATTAAAATGTTTGAACGATGACCCTTACTGCAATTTATGGGCATTTAACCTACCATGTACACTATTGCAGTAATATATCTGCCCATTTATGGGTGACGTACCTACTGGAGCACACTCTAACACATTACATTGATGTTTACTAGGCTAAAAACCTTAAACAAACTTTTTATTCAGTGACACCTCGTATACCAACTTAAAATATGTACGAAGTTTATAATCTGTTTATGTTACAATCCTTGTTTCAGGAAAAATGATAAGTTGTCTACAGTTAGTTTGGAAGGGATTTGGGGAAAAATGAATCTGAGGTTAGACAACAGTTTCATTTCTTCGTAGTTTCCGACCTACTGATTATCTTTTAAGTATAGATTTTAATATTATGTAATAAAATAAGATTTTTTATTTAGAAGAAGTTAAGGAATGAACCTACTACAACGCTACCATGTGTGACAAAAACCACCTACATGAATGAGTTGGTACGGAAAAATTTTCATTTTTGTTTTTTAAAACAATCATAAAGCAGTTTCAAGAAACTATAAATATAATTGGCAGTTTTAGAAAACGAAACAAATAAAACTACTTTTAACACACATTTATAGTCATAACTTAATCTAAAATTCGCCCTCTTATTCCAGAGTTTTCTGTTTCTCACACTATTTATATTCTTTACTCGTCTGTTCGCTTGTTCGGTTATATCTTATAAACTTTTTTCAGTTTCTACTGTATCAAATCATTTTAGTCATTAATGTAAACATTATTAAAAGTTTGAATTATTATGTTGTATTGACCAAAAACGAAATTTGATTTGAATACATTTGATAAAAATTGTTTCATGTAAGGGCAGCTTTTGCATCCATATTGTATTACTAGCTTGGGAACCCAGCTTTGTCTAGTACCTTAGTTTTCTCTTAAAAGTTATCTAAGAATTTTTAAGTCAAGCTAAACAGATTCCCGCTGTTTTTCCTACCAAGTTCTCAATCAAAATTTGAGGCAAATCGATCGAATTGTTATAAATAAACAGACAGGGATTACTAATTTCTATACTCAGATGCATTTGTTGTTAAATGTTGCTTTATTTTTTCTAGATGGTCAATGGTCATACTTGCAAAAATGAATTAGGCTGTAAGAAGAAAACACAAATCTTTGAAGAAAATCAACACAAAGGTTATTTTTTATTATTATAAAAGTTTTATCCCCCCCCCCTTTAAAACAATTTCCATAAAAATATCTACTATGAGGAGTTGAAAGTACTTAGCTTAGAGTATCCTACGGGAAATTTGGTTTCCATTTCCGCTGGAAATTTGCCAGAGATTTTTTTTCTGATGATAAGGGTGCTGTTAACACCTTTTCTGGCTGAATATCCAGCATTTTTTATATGCTGAATTCAATTTAACAATGAATTTAAAATTTCGCCGGAAGCCGTCAATTCTGGGAAATTTTCTGTTGGTAGTTGGTTATTCTGGAATTTTCGAGACAAAAATGACCAAAATTCTGTTTTCTGGTAATTCTGAAAAAAATTCTGGCAGAAAATTGGACACTAACTTTGCCTTTCATTTTTAAACCACTTTTCACTAGATCAAGAATTTCCTTGATATCCTTTGCAATTAAATTTTCTGGAATTTCCATGACAGAAAATTATTTGATGTTTATTTCAGGGCTATGTTCAGGGCAACTTTGGGATTCATAATATTTAACAGTTTATGATTCTTTAAAATAAAATATATAAGAGGACTAAATCTAAATATTGAAGCTTTTTTACTTAAAATTGCAAAGTTCATAGAGGTGAAAATGTTACTGTTTTGGACACTTTTAAATAACTTAACAAATTTAAACTTTTTAAATTCTAAAATATGATAAAGTTGATCTGTATCGAATGAGACCTGGGAATGGAATTCATGAGATCATTTGCCAAAGGTAAATTCAACCAATTAAGGGAGAGGAAGTGAGGCCGGCATGAGTTACATGAAAACTTTGATATTCGGCTGGCTATTTCATGTGGCTCAGCAACCCCTCCCTCTGAACCGCCAAGCATTTTTTGAGTTAAATTTTGGCTTCAAAAAATATCTTATTTTTATAACATATTGATGGCACATTTTTGCACATCTCCTGGATCTTTAAAATAGTAACATTCCAAACATCATTTTTTACAATACAAACATACAAACTCAAACTTTAAAATCTTAATTAATCTAAGGTACTGTACAGTGTACCTGAATATAAGGAACTACTGAAATGAAGATGTTGATGATAGCTGTACTAATTGGTCATAAAGGTAAAACATTCTGACTAATATTTTGAATTTTTTACTAATCAAAACTAAACTTAATATGATATTAAGGTTTAAGGAACATAACTTTAACGTTCAATGAATGAAAGTTTTTTACAGTGTGTCCCACAGTATATCGGATTGTTATTGACTGTAAATTATGATTTCCGCGACTGTCTAAAAATTTAAGGAAAATAAATCGTTTAAAAAATTTAATAAGGCCATGTCAAAAAAATTCTTGCAGAAAATGCTTGGTTTTCAAGTATTATGTGGGTGTTTTAGTCTTTATAGCGTAGAGATAATTCTATATGATATGGGACGCTCTGTAAATAAAGATGATGTTTTGTAAATCCAGTTTTATTGATAATAAAAGGGACTATTTTCAAACACCATCTTATTTTAATGATTTATGTAGTTTAGTAACAACCTACATTAAGTTTAGGTATTGTGCCTGAGTTAGGATCGCCTACAACTTTGATTAATGATGATAAGTTTCATAACTTTCATAATAATGTGTAAAAAAAAATTTAACCATTTAAAAAAATCTAATTAAAAGGGACATAAGGTGCCTGCTCTCTCTGTAGTTGCGCCCCAAATTTTTCTTTTAGAAGGGTGGGGCCCTAGGAGGCCTTCTCCCAATATTCAATCTTCATCTACCATCTTATTTAAATGATCTATGTAATTTTGTAAAACCTAAATTGGTTTTGTGTCTGAGTTATGATTTACTACTACTTTGATTGAGGGTGATAAGTGTGGAACAGGATTGGATTATATCTGAGGACAAGAACTCTTCCTTTCAATCCCTAGCTCTATTCTTCCTGACTACCCTTTATGTTATTATATGTAAGTCTACTTTTTAACTCCAAACCACCTGCACTCCCAACCTTATTTAAACTCATTGCATTTTTTTAACGGATACAACCAGTAACTTTAATACAAATTAAATTTTTTTTCACATTTCCAATCCTTTGTAAATTTTAAAGGTTCCTAGTATTAAATAATTTTAAACTGTTATTTCTGTTTAGATTTTCTGAAGTGTATGCCGGGATGACTGCCTTACAAACCATAGCCTTTTTTAACCTGCACTAGACTGCAAATGCAAGCCCGCTTTCAGCTTTCAGCATGGTGAGTAAAAAATATTTAACCCATTCTTAAATTCTGAATTAAAGACTAGAAACAATATTTTTTTAAACAAACAAAAAAATCCAAAACTGCACCATTAATTAATGTTCAATGGAAAATATCCTTTTTATGAACGAAAGAAATTTCCAAAAGATTTTGAAGAAATAATAGTTTTTTTAATAATCAAACAGTTTTTAACAAACTTTTAAAATACTACACTTGCACTGATCAATCGATGTTTTGGAACATTTTTTTAAAGAAAAAAAATAGTTTTTTTCTTAATAAACAATTTTACTGAAACCAAAAGCGTAACGCGCCGATCTCTACTATAGGTGTGATAAAAATTGGCCTTTTATTCATGAAGTGGCATGTCTCATTTACAAGGGTACCCTGATAATCTTTGTTTAATTGAGAATGAAATAGACATCCATACTGATTTTAAAACAGATATTTTTCAACTGTGACTTTACTTCAAAAGTATTTTTGCTTTTCTTATGCAATAAAAATTAAGAATTTTCAGAATTATAGTCAGTAAACGAGGATATCTTCCACATAATTGAGAAGATAAAGGATTCAAGGGTACTGTTGTAAATCGGGCATGTCCATATTTTTAAATCTACGGCCACTTGATATTTCAATGACAAGCCCTTAAACTAGGGCTTTCAGATAGATCGCTTCCCTAAGGGGGGAAGGCAGGCGACCATAAGCCACAACATTTTCCCCTTCCATGCCACATCTTATCGTTTGTGTCATCCAGCAGCCAATAGCCACAACCATTCAATGCCACAGCATTTAAGTCATCTGGCAGATTTTACGTTTTTAAATGATAAACTTAGTTGGTTGGAATTGCAATTTTTAAAAATTGTGCCGCATTAAAGGAAATAACAAACACTAAAAGGAGTTGTGATTATTTTAATTTAACACTTAAATATAAAGTTCTTTGCAAGACTTTGCAGAATTTTTGAAAATCAAAATTTTAATGCATTATATTTATTATTTAAAAATGTAAAACTGCTGAAAGACTCAAATTCTGTAGCCTGGAAAACCAAACGGTTGTGGCCCATAGCCTCAAGAAGACAAAAAAATCTAATATTTGGCATGGAGGGGAAAAATGCCGTGGCTTATGACCACCTGCCTTCTATCACTCCTCCCACCACAATCATTCATCTCTTAATTATTTGTTTCCGTTTTTTGAATTTATTATTAAACGTTCTTGACTGTTTAAATGTGTTTGAATTTCGATCGTTAAAGGACCTGTACACACAATTTCAATTCACAACGATACCCTTAGTAGATTTTTTTATGTCAAGAATAAAAAATGTCCAAGTAACTATGGTTTTTGTTCAAAAGTAACTTGCTCAATTCACTTGAAATTTCAAAGAAAAACAATTTTTTATTTCTTAAATTGAATTTATCAATTTTAAGTTATTTATGGGAAATGGCAAATATTACTCATTTTTAAATGTGAATTCAGTATTATTTTTCAGGATTATTCACTCGACGTACAATAAGCCAAGAGAAATTCAACTTCTGTGAAGAACCATCTTCAAAACATTACCGAGAACTGTCAAAAAGTGCATCACTTTGAAGTAGTTTATTAGGTATATTTAATTCATGGGATGGTTAGATATCATTGTGAGCAGTTCTTGATACATTTTTTCTTGTTAAGGTTAAGTGTGATGGCCTTTGACTATAGTGTCCTATGGATAGACTACTAGACATATACATTTTGGATCAATTTTAGGTAAAACTTGTTCATTAAAAGAATATCACATTTTTACGTCAAAAAACAAAACGACCTACCTTTGCTTAGGAAACAGTGATTATAAACCAATCCAAAATTATTTCCCTGTTTTAACAACTACAACGAGATAAAAGTGTAAAATTATTGAATTATGTTGGATGAACAACTTGGATCATTCAAAGAAAAAACNCAAAAGATTTTTTTGGGGGACCATTGTATTAAAAGATATTTTTGGGGACCACTGTATGAAAATTTTGTTTAGGGACCACTGTATCAAAAGATTTTCTTAGGGACTACTGTATAAAGATATTTTTTGGGGACCACTAATAAAAGATATTTTGGAGACATCTTTATCAAAAGATTGTTTTGGGAGACAACTTTATAGATAGCTTTTTTGAAGACCACTGTACCAAAAGATTGTTTTTGGAGACCACTGTATAGTTCGTTTTTTTGAGGACCACTGTATCAAAAGATTGTATTAAAAGATTTTTTGGGTACCTTTGTTTCAAAAGTTTGTTTTTGGGGACAACTGTATCAAAAGATATTTTGGGGACCACTGTATAAAATATTTTTTTTGGGACCACTGTAAAATTTTAGGTTGAAAAAAAATTAATGAAATTTACCGTTTTAAAAAACAAATCTGTTCCGTTTTCGTTTTGCCGTTTATTTTTTTGTTTGTGCGAAGAATAAATCAAATTTACCTGTTTCCATAATTTTGACAACCGATTTATTTTCAATTGTGATTTCTGTACAAAAGTGACAATTGCTCATTTCTGCTGCAGCAAGAAATGTAAGAATTTTCAACACTGTTAAGCTAGAAAAATATTGGTATTGAAACTTCAATGAAAATCATTTTTTATTTCTAATGATTAAATGTATTAATATGATAGCTATTAATGAGATTGAGAACTGGCAAATATAAGTTTATTTCAATCTGAAATTTAACATATACTTATTTTCAGGAAAAATCACTTGACGTACAATAAACAAAGAGAAATTCAACTTCTGTGAAGAACAATTAAAAAACCATCTGCAAAACATTAACGAGAACTGTCAAAAAGTGCATCACTTTGAAATGGAACATTGTGGAAGTGTGAAGAAATGTGAAATATTTGAATCTTTTGATTGGATGTGTACATAGTAAACTTAGTTCTAAATGTTGACTGCCTATGATAACGTCATGTTTTTGTAATTTTAAGAATTGTTTTCGTTTTTTTTACTTTATTTTCAGGATTAGAACTGTTTGTGGGAGAAAATGCTGTTCAATCAAGTTAGTAAATTGGCTAGAAGTTGATGCATGTCTGGTTATTAATAGTTTTTTTTTGCATGCTCCTTATCACTTTTTTTAAAGATTGATAAATATATCCTATAAATCCTTTAAATGTAGTCTAGAATAACCTAGATAGATCTTTTTCAGACGAAAATGTAAGTCGTTAGTATTCCACTGAACTTGGTGCTATATCGTTTGCACTAATGTCCGATTGAACTAATGTACTTTTGCACTAAAGTCAGCTGATCAGTAACACTTGTGGCCGCAGCACCTGGCCCCCTAGCTGCAGCGCTCGGCCTAGAAATTGTCTTTACCTAACCGAACCCTCAAATAAAACGTTAGTCCGAATGAACATTAGTGCGAATGTACGTTAGTTCGATCGATCATTAGTGCAAACGATAAGACACCCAGAAGTTATTAGTTAATGCTGACGGTTTTGAAAGTCGTCTTTTTTCGAAATGTATATTTAAAATTTAACGACCGTTCCTAAAAAGATGGTTACTCAAAAAGAATTGACGAAAGTTTTAAATGGACATTATTTTATGAATTTTATCCGAATATATATATAAACAGAAAGTTGACTTGTTATTTAAGTTCAGAAAATTTTTTAACCCTCTTTGAAAGTAAGCTTTTAATTTAACGCCAAATGTTTGTCAAAATGAAACTGTTAAATTTGAAATTTCGTAAATAAACGATTTTAACTCTACTGCTGTTTCTATTGTATTAATACATGCTTTATGAGAGATTACACTAAGATTCCTAATGAGAGGATACGGAGCGTAGGTCATACATTTTCTATTATAATTTAGTTTACCCCATCAGTAAAATAATCATTCCAGCATTATTAGTGCTGTAAAACGGCCGAAAAAATAATTACTTTAGAAATGGAAGCGTTTTGCATGAAACTACTAATGGTTTTCATTATTTAACTTGACTAGAGGTTATAATTAGTTAGTTTCAAATCGAGTACTAGACTAATTGTATGCTGAGAAAGTTGTTGTCACCTGTACCTAAGTTTAGTAATGAAAGTCGTGCCGGTACAAAGTTTTTGTGGTAATTGTCATGACGGTACAAAATATATCTCAGAAGTTGTGTACAGTACGAGGCCGACCGAATGCTTAGTGGAGGGTGAATGAAGCTGATAAAAAAAGTTTTGATAATGAAAGTTTATATAAAGATAAAGATAAAAAATGCCAACTCAGTGCAAGAATAACAGGTATAACTTAAACATGGAAGTTTTACCTTTTCTTCCTGTAGCTCATTTAAGGAATACAGGAGAACATAAAAATGATGAAAGAGTAATTAGCAATGAATCCCAATTTAATTCTGATTTAAATTCAACTTCTGATTCCCAAGATAATGAATCAGGCTCTTATTCCCAACTTCCTGAGTACCAAATTGAAACTAATAACTCCCAACCAGATGTAGGAGAAGATGAAACCGATAATCCCCGTGACGCACAAGGTGGTGAAGATGTTGTTGGTTCCAGGCTTCAAGATTATGTTGATATGCCACCACAAAGTCCAATACAGCACAGTCGAACACAGAACGACCGAACGCTTCCAAGTAATTTTAAATTTAACATTTTTTTTCTATTTTTTATTTTTTATTTGTGTGATTTTAAATCTACATTGATTTTTAAAAAAATTGAATTTTCTAATCCCTATATCTTTGCAACCTGATGGTACCTTTGATATTTAAAATTTTGATTAATTAGCAGAATTTATAGTTTAAAATATCTAGGACTTACAACATTGAGTTGCAAAGATATAAGAGTTAGAAAATCAGAGTTTGTGACAAAGACTCAGTTCCTTTCCAAAGACATTGTGCAGGAAGAGTTTTTCAACTTACAATAATTCTTGACTAACAACAAACAATGCTGATCAAGATCAACTGTTTGGAAAAACTATTTTTTTATTTTCTCATTTTAGATTATCTTTTAGATTATGCTAGTTTTTTCATGTAAAAGAATATGATGGACCAGTACACAACCATCTAGCATCATATCCAGCAAGATTCAATACCTTCAATGATTGGCCTATTGGTCTCAATCAAAAACCTGGTGCTATGGCAAAAGCTGGATTTTTTTACACAGGTAAAAATTTAATCATCTTTGTTTTAAAACAAGGAGAATATACAATTTTTTAATCAAAAATTACAAATTTGGCACTTAGAAATAAAGCTAAACATAAAATATAAAATATTTTAATTTGAATGCCAAAAATGCCAGTATTTTTGCCAGCATATTTGTTATCTTAAAATAACATTTTTTTTTTAAAGTTCCTATTGAGAATTATCTTGAAGATGTTGTTACTAAAGAGTTGTTAAGATTAAATAGGCTGTTCTTCATTTTGACTGATGTTTTAATATAAAGACGAAATTATCATTTTATCTAGGATTCTCTGATAAAGTCACGTGTTTCTATTGCAATGGTGGGCTCTGTGGCTGGGAACCTCAAGATGACCCAATGGAAGAACATATCAAGTAAATTCTTAGCTCTCAATCTAAAGATGTTTGCCAATTTATTTCAAGTTTGGTGAAATGTGAAATTTATGAATTTTGTGGTTTTTAGCTGCAGTTATGTAAGAAATAACAAAAAAATATATGAAGAATATAGAAATTACAATATAATCACTTAAAGTTTAACAAATTATTTTATTATTTTGATGGTGTATGATATTTTGAACACCCTATATTTCATTTAAAAGCTCATTCACGTGTTTTACCATGTTGTTTTTTATATTTCAATATTAGGCGCCATTCAAGGTCTGCGTCCTAGACTGCGGTTTAGACTTTTAAAAAGATAAAATAAGAAAAAAAACAGTTTTGCGGTTTGATAATTCCAAACCATAAATATAATTTGTAATAATTTAGGTCCTTCCCTGATTGTCAGTTTATTGAACTGACAAAGAAAGAAAATGTTTCTATGTACAAAAAAGAAAGACAGCAGTTAGAAATTAAACAAGAAATTGAACAAGGTAAGATCAAATATTTTAACATCAGTTAAAAGCAGATTTTTAAAATATTACCCTCAATGTTAAACTAGGATGCTTAAAATTTGATTAAAAATCATTGGCACTTTTCTTTTTTTAAAAGATAATACAGTCAAAAATAAATTTTTAAAGAATTTTTTAAAGGTTTCATACCTTTGTGTCGGAAATCTGAACTATTGATTGGCTTTTCTCTGGCCACGGTTTTTTTTTAAAAAGCAAGACTAATACTATATAAATAGCTGTTAGGCAGCTTACCTAAAATTACTCAAATTAGTGAACGGTCCCTTAAATGATTGAAATTTTGTTTTGTTTAGAAAAGACCGTATCAGACAAGACAAGAAATGTTTCTGAATCATCAGATGATTTAGAAAATTCTGCTCTCATTTGTAAAGTATGTTTGGATAAACAGGTAACTATTTAAATATATTTTTTATTGATGATCTAAAGATACTTAGAAATATTTTTATACCATAATTTTACATGTTTAGGTTTCTATCCTTCTGCTCCCATGCAGGCATCTGGTCAGCTGTGGAGAGTGTACAGTTTCCCTCCAGGTAAACAGCTGACAAAAATCCACGAAAGAAATTGAATAAACTGAAAAAGAATTTCTTAATATACTGTTATGAAAAGTGTACAATAGTTGTTTTCCATGACTCTGCAAGCATAATTCCAAAGTGTAAAGTTCATGATCAAATATAAGAATTTAGCATTTAGATGTTTGTTTGTGGTGTGCTGATAAGTGATCAAAAGTCACGTTAAATTTGATAAAGGACAAAAAAGAATGCGTATTTTTTGTTAGTAAAAAGATATGATAGAAAATCATCTTTTGTTTGACGTTTTTAATCTGCTGACACATTTAAACAATTACATTTCATGGCAATGATAGTTTTATAATTATGAATATTCATTTTCTAGAACTGCCCAGTGTGCAGAGGAAGAATTCAGCATACTGTCAAAGCCTTCTTGATCTAGCTGACAATGGTCAATTTAAATGCGAACTGGACCGACCCCTTGTACCGGTCATAATGACGCGCCGAAATTACTGTCCAAACCCAATCCTTTGCTGGGTTTCAACTTTGATGGCAAGCAACGAGGGAAAAAACTAAATGTTATACGAATATGCCATAAAATAAAGAGGCAAAGGAATTGAGTCTTTGCCACAAATTAAATTTTTGAAATCCTTATATCTTTGCAATCTGATGATGTAAACCTATGATATTTCAAACTTACATTATTTGATCTAACAGCATTCATAGTTTGAAATATTAAAGGTCTACGACATTGGGTTGCAATGATATTGAAATTAGAAAATCAGAGTTTGTGACAAAAACTCAATTCCTTTTAGATCTGTAACATAACTAATGAAAAAGTTATTGACTAATTTTTATGAAGAATTTGTTTCTTAAATAGTTGGATAAAAGTTGGATGAATTGTTTTTTTCATTGTTAAAATTGTAAAAAGTATAAATTCATTTATTTTTGATATAAAATTTCATATATTTTTTCTTTGCTTGAAAATAGTTATTATTGACAAAGATTGATTATAAGAAGAATTTGTTTCGTAAAATTATCTTTTTTATTAATAATATTTATTATCAATTTACATATTTGTGTTATTTTTTCTTCATTTTAGGGATAACACCAATTTTAAACTGTTTTGTTCATTTAGAAAAGTAGTTATCTAACAGAGACTGAGGGAAAAAATGCTAAAAATTAAATATTGTAAAATTGAACTTGAAAAACAATCTTGCAGGCTGCAGCATCATCAAGAAATACTTCCGTAACTTAAGACTTTAGAGTGTATCATGAAAAGACTCCCCGCCCCTGAAAGACTAAAGTTTAGAGCATATAATGAATAGACCTCCCCCCCTAAAAGACTTAAGTTTAGAACGTATAATGAATAGACATTCCCCCCTTTAAAAGACTAAAGTTTAGAGCATATAACGGTATAATGAATAGACCCCCCCCCTCTAAAAACTAAAGTTTAGAGCATATAACGGTATAATGAATAGAGCCCTGGAATTGGCTCTACTGTGAACTGCCAATACTTTTTACTTAATTAATCTTAAACAGAAAATCTGGAAGGAATAAAGCTTCTTCAACTTAACGGGATTGTTCGTGAAAAAATAAAAGTATTGATAAAATAACATTTTATGCAAAAAGATGTTCCAAAACATGCACAGTAAAAACAAGAAAATTCTTTAAACCTTGTAAACGTGAAACTTGCAAAATCACATATTTGCTCAACTAAGCTAAAACAACAAACATTAAACTTTGTCATAACTTTCTTAATTTTAGTGCAATACAACCAATTTATATTTTAACAATGTCCAAACATATCGTTTCATTAACAATAGCACGATCAGATTAATCTTAATTAATGAAAAAATGGGTTCGAAAGTAATAACACAATGACTTGCTGATTTGCCATGGAAAAAAGTATATTTACAACTGCAGGGAATGTAAAAACGTGTTAAAGGAGAAAGAATAGTAAAAATTGATGAGGGTTTTAAGATAAGATAGAAGGGAGGAGAGTAGAGGTAGGGGGGGAAGGGGGGGAGGGAGGTTGAAGGGGGT
>NW_019398370.1:12976-14889 GCF_000591075.1 Eurytemora carolleeae
CTTTTTTATATTTGATCAATATCATGACTGAAGCTAAGACCTCCTCATAAAAAAGTGAAGTAATACTTGTACACCTCCTTTATAGGTCTGATAAAATTTATAAAAAAAACGTAAAATTTTATTAAACGTCAAATATGAAAAACTAACAAAAGATAAGCCTAGATTATTTATTGTTTAATGGCAGATGCTAAATATTAAACGGATCACGAGTAAAGCTTAAAGGGATTATACACGTAATTTCAAGTGAACCTTTATAGCTTTATCTGATAAAGTATGAATTTGATATCCATGTTTTTTGTTCTTGAAAACTTATTATTTTCATTTGGAGGTTTCTCTACAAGAGAAGTTATCAAAACACTTTTCAAGTTAAAAAACGAAGATATCCTCAAATCAATGATCAGATTAAGGTTTCGAAGGTACCAGAGTAAATTGGGCATGCTCTTCTGAAATTGAGACTCATTTCAAATTAAAAAGACTCTTTCCATTAAATTTTAGGTTAGATAACAACTTTTGAAAGTTTGAATATATATATATATATGTATGTATCTATAAAATAATTTACTGAAAAACAACCTATACATGAAATATCTAATATCCATACTCTTTTCTTTCACTGTTTTAATTTTCTTTATCTCTATGGCTTAACCTTTAAGATAGGAGGATAAGGGATCACAAACATGATTATAAACTAGGCCGTAAGCCCCCCCCCCCTTTCTCCCCCAGTTTATTTATCAGAACTTCATTTTCATTTATCAGAACTTCCGTTTAATTCATCAGAACTTTCGTTTAATTTATCAAAACTTTCGTTTAATTTATCAGAACTTCCGTTTAATTTATCATAACTTCAGTTTAATTTATCAGAACATTCGTTAAATTTATCAGAACTTTCGTTTATTTATCAGAACTTTCGTTTAATTTATCAGAACTTTCGTT
This sequence comes from Eurytemora carolleeae, assembly GCF_000591075.1. Taxonomy (NCBI): domain Eukaryota; kingdom Metazoa; phylum Arthropoda; class Copepoda; order Calanoida; family Temoridae; genus Eurytemora; species Eurytemora carolleeae. The sequence continues at coordinate 13,910 of NW_019398370.1, forward strand.
CAATTTATCAGAACTTCCGTTTAATGTATTAGAACTTTCGTTTATTTATCAGAACTTTAGTTTAATTTATCAGAACTTTTGTTTAATTGATCAGAGCTAAAAACTTTAGAATGAGATATACTTAATCCCGATTACTTAATCTGAGTATCCAATGTACACACTTTTGATTTTCTTCTTAAACCGTTCTTTCTTGGATAAAGTAGAGAAAAATCAAAAACCGGTTTTTTTTAAATTTTGAGAGTCCCTCCTGTTTCTGTATATAATCTTAAATGCACGCAAAATTTCAAATTTATCAGCTTCATATACGCGACTCTGATTGGTTGAATTGTATACACTTTTCAGGATACAATTGTACAAGATTAGATTAGTCTCGATATTAAGAAAAAGAGAGGATCAAGCATTTATCTCAATATCCACCATTCTAAAGTTTTCAGCTCTGAACTTTAAACTATAATCTGCACATTACATTTTCAATAGAAAAGTATGTTATTTAAAGATTCAATAATTAATTGGGTGACACATTTTGAACATAATCAAACATGTTTATTCTGAAGTTGAAAGACTTATTTATTGAAAGCGTTTGTGATAAAAGCATATTTTATCAGATTCAGACGTAGTATCTGAACTCTCTCTGTCTGTAGTAAAAATTGTATGGTTGATCAAAAGATATAATACAACTACATATTTAAAGTTTTATTAATCTATTCACTAACTTTACCACTACAATCTACATACTATCAAGAAATATTCCAAAAACAGTGTTGTTAAATTTCATGTTAATACTTGAATTCCTAAATGGGATAAATGGTAACATACAAATTATAAAAAAAATTAAAACTTAAAAATTGAAGATAAAGATTCAGTTAAAAATGTATTTGTGTCTATGTGAACAGGAGTAAAAATTTATATGTGTCTATGTAAACAGGAGTAAAAATGTAAATGTGTCTATGGGAACAGGAGTTAAAATGTATATGTGTCTA
>NW_019398371.1:0-14134 GCF_000591075.1 Eurytemora carolleeae
CCGGAGGATGCAGATGAGAATGACCTCTCGTGGATGAGACTGGGCCTCCAGCCAGACAGAGGCCGGGTCACGGTAGTTATCAGTAACTGGAGAAGGATCGAGGGTCAGATAGATGTTGCCTGGCAGAGCCTACATCAATTAATTGTAGATGCATCCCAGGGGCGTAGGAGGATATCTAGGGAAGAACACTATCTGAGAATGGAGGTGGAACTGTTGACCCACAAGTCCTTATTGATGCTGAGAAGGGCGGAGCTCTTGATGTCGTTTGAGACCTTGGTGGATCCGAATGCTGAATACTAATCTCCTAAATATAAATATACAATTATTACATCTATTGAATTAATAAATATGAACAAAGAGAGCCAATTATTGTGTTTTAAATTCTGCTGTAGACCGAATAAAACTCGGGGTTTACAACACAGGTAAAACTAAGAGCACCGGTCAGACCGGCGCAAATCAGAACTAAACATATATAAGATTGATTGGAAAATAATGTACAAGGTATATATTACATTATATATAATAATACCTTATATTACATTATACCCTGGATTCGGGTGATGAGTGCCATAGTTTGTGGGATCCAACTATCCCTCATTATCTCTGCATCGACGTCCTGCACCTCGTCTACATTAGCCATCAGTCGCTCCATCTGGATTGGCTCAGTCCGTAGTTTACTCAGGTTCTTCAATTTGGCCCAATTCAGGGTTAGACAGGTTGTCAGGGCGCTCAGGGTAGCCTTTGCACCATATAGGAAAACACTGATTATTACCGACACCAGCAGTGCACCATACTCCAATATAAAGATGGTACTCACCACCATCTTCAAGTTTTCCCATTCAGCCTGTTGAGCGACACCGAAGCTTCGCCCTTAACAGATCAATTCAAAAAATTACCTAGATACGATTTTGCAAGGCCGATTGTAACCCCTGTGTCTTCCCGTCATTGTCTCTCTGGAATCAGCACAGGTTTAGTAGTTCAATCTAATCTATATATAAATTTGGCTTGTCTGTTTGTCTGTTTGTATCCAATAAACGTCAAAACGACTGAACTGATTGGGCCCAAAATTTTTTTTGGGACATCTAGGGACCCCAGGGAAGGTTTATGAATGATTGAAATTTTAAAAATTTGTGTTTTAAAGGTTTTTAATTTTGTAAAAAAATTTAAATTTTTGAAAATCCGCAAATTTTTTTTCATTTTTGTTTTGAAATGTAATCAAAAAGAACATGTTCACAATTTAAATAGAGGATGGGCGCAAAGCGCCCTAAAAGCCTAGAAAGAAGGGTGCAAAGCACCTTGAATTTCTAGTAGAGATTAAAAAGGCTATTAAGACTCCAGAAAAGAAGTTAAATATATCAATTTATACAAAAACCATTGGCGGAAAAAAGTCATTCTTCTACTTGAATAAAATCGGAAATAAACAGCAAATCCTCCTTTTTAAGATCATAAATAATTGACTAAAATAATATTCTTAAGTTGTGCTATTACTAAAAATGCTGTATTTACAAAAGGTAACCCCTAATATTGTACTAACCCCAACGTGTCTTTCAAAATCTTTAGGATATTAAATACAGAAAACCAGTCAAAAACTATTAAATTCTGAAAATACGACACTTTCTCAATAACTAGCGGGTATTCTACGCATGTGCAAAAAATAAAGTAAAAAACTACGTATATGCTTTCAATTAGAGAGATCTCCCGACACTGAGGAAAGTACAAAAACCAGAAGGCTGCCTATACAGACTAAACAAAACTGGTTATTAGTTTTCTGTGCGGCATATACTGTCACATCCAGGGACAACACAACTGCTCATGCATCAGGGGCGCGAAACACAGCCAAAAACACGGCAAATGGGTTCAGGGATTCTAGCAGTGCCTCTCCCCCTTCTTGAATGTGCTCCTTGAGATCTTTGAGGTTCATTCCATCCAGTAACCCCTGGGAACCATAAGTACAGGAGTCATCTGTACATAAGGAATTTAAGATACATTGATGCCTACACTGTTCATCACCTGGAACTGCTCCCAGGCTTGTAGCTCTTCAGTTGTGTATAAGATGGAAACCGTTTCAGAGGAGTGGTAGGAGGTAGTCAATGTTATTGGTTCTAGAGGGTTTACTTGAATAACCCTCAAACCTACAGTCACCCAGGCTTATGAGGAGGTTTTCACTGTCACTGGAAACCGATTATTGCACAGCTGCTAAACTACGTGGGAGGTAATCACCCTTGGGTCTAGATACGCTACAAACTTTCTGCCTCTCACAAAAAAAAATTTGTTTAAATGTTATGTTTTTAGCCTGAAACACCCACCAGGAATCCCTGAGTGTCCACAATAAATTCAGCCCATTCTGTTTAACCCTTTGGCCATCTATTGGTTACATATTTACAAATTTTTTCGTTTATTTCATAAATATACATGATATATTTAATATTTTTATATGTATTACAAAATAGTTATGATCAATCATTTTTCTTAAAATAGGGGTCTTGCTTACTGTGCCATTAGAAGTTCTTACGCATTCCATGCATAAACGCACATTAGTTAAAATGCAGGCTAAATAATTGAGTTATTAAGCTTTTCGATTATGCTTTATTATAATACTAGCCTTAGAGGGAGCTTCGCGCCCATCTTCTAAATTAATTGTGAACATGTTCTCTTTCTGTACATCGTAAAACAAAACAAAAATAATACACGGATTTTCACAAAAAATTTCGCGGATTTTCAAAATTTTAAAAAATTTAATGACGATCAAATAGGTGTGGCAATGGAGTGCAGGGCAGGGGTTTACAATTTATATTTTGCATGAAGGGGGGGGGGTGAGATAAATATGGCTAAAAATGTGGGGGGAGGGGTGTAAAAAATGTGGAAAGGAAAAAAGTTAGTGGAACTGTAAGAGTGACCAGTGATGGGAAAAGTATAAAGAGAGAAGTTTGTTTTCGTCACTGAGTAATCAAACTTTTTTAGTTTTAAAAATTAAGATATTTTTGACCTTCAAGGGTAACATTAATGAAACAGGAAAAGGAAAGAGGCGAAGAGAAGGGATTAGGGTAATTTATTTTATGTCTGATAGTGTTGGTTTCTTGTGGAATGTAAGCAATACATGTTAGGGTAATATATTAGGGGGATAAGTCTTAAATTTTTATGTCCTTCCCCAAATTTATTACAAAAGAAAATAAATTTTAAGATTCAGATCATACTGCATAATAATCCCTGAAAGATTTAGTTTTAGAGCATAGTTATATTAGGTATATGAACTTTTCCGTAAACCATGACTAAATAGTAAAAAGTGTATTTACTCTACATTATAACTAACAGCCAAAATGACTAATTTGGGGTGAAAAAACCAGGATTTTTTATAGGAAAGTTAGATATGTATATGTAAGGAGTAACATCCTTTTCCCCTGTTCTTGCGTCGTAGGGTGGAGGGAGGGAGGGGTGGCTGCTCTCAGGGTTTTGGAGTGCTCTCAGGGTTTTGGAGTTGCTCCCAGGGTTTTGGAGTAAAAATCGGAAATTTATCAGAAAAGTCGATTAAAAAGGGTACTTTTAAGCCGAAAATTAAAAAAAGGGCTCTGTTACCCCTTTTTTAGTTTCATTGTCTACATTTTTTTTTAAAAGTTTTTTTTAGTTACAACCCATTGAATTGGAGAAAACGTCGATATAGTTTGGATTTGCTTAAATTTAGTCATTTTTTAGGCTTTATTACTGAAATCTATAGGTTAAAATGAAGTATTTTTTCTTGTTTTTAATGAAAAAAATGTGATTTATATCTAAACTGACCTATGTGTATTAAAAAATTTTTATTATGGTATAATTTCCTAGTTTTTAAAGAAAAAAATCATTATTTTCGTCTACGAATAACTTTAATTTATTGGGGGACAAAAATTAAGCATTTTTACACAACATTAATAACATAAAATTTGTTCTAAAACAAATTTAGAGTCTTATTTATAAAGCGCCCTTTACCAAAACTGATGAAAAATCAATCGAAAGGGAATAACATTATCTTTGAAATGTAATGCGCGCCATACCCATTTTTTTGAATTTTTAATTCATTTATTAGCCTGTAAACTTTTTCATATTGTCGTATTTGTACGAGAAATTTCAAGATTTCTAACTGTGTGCGGCATTTTTTTCAAAATTGCACTATTACAAATCTGGGAATCTTTTAATTAAAACCAAACTTTGGAATACACATCGATTTCAGTGAAAAGACACGGCAACATTCGCTTCTAAGGTCAATGTCTTCAGCGAAAATTCCAGAAATTGTTCTCTAGGACGGACCCGGACTTCCTCTGTCTCCTCTGTCTGTCTGTGTGAACTGAACTGTGTGAATTAAATATCGATTGTATCGATGGCTCAATTACAATTTTTAGAAAGATTTAAGCAAACCCCCCACCCCCCCTCTGATATATCAAAGGTGTACATAGTAAAATAAATTATTCCAACTATTTATTTTCAATTATATAGCCGCAGCGATGTGCTCTCAAGGCTGTCCTAACCAGTCAATGCACAATAAAATGCTTTAAAAACATGTACTTTTAATTTAGACTTTTATATGAAATCATTAATTTTGTTGATTAAATTAAGATTTTTTCTTAATTCGTAAACCCTACCGATATTTGTTAACTTCATGCTTTACAAATTATTTTGAATTAAAGTTTGATGAGTTTGATTAAATTTACGCACACTGGACCAGAGCCCAAAACTTTTAACTTTTGTGGATATCAATATTTTTGTTATGAAATATTATTTTGTTTAGTTTCTTCATATACTCCATTATTTTAAAATCTCCCAAATCAAAATCTACACAAATGTTAAGACCCCAAAAAGGAAACTCGGGAGTTTTCGTCATCGATACTCTTTTAAATTTTGAGCTTAGAGTGACCGCCAGGTTCAAAGTTGTTGCACTCAAACCAAACATTATTTTTTTTACTTACATATATATAGGATGTTCAAAAAAATGTTTTTAAAATCTGCACTGCGTGTTAAGTATCTTAATTTCATGATTTAAAATTGATTTAAAGTTGATTAAAATTGATAGTTTTTGTTGTAGAATTTAGTGAAATTCTGTGAAAATATGGCAGAAAATCCACCAAAATTCAAAATTACTAAACAGTACAGTTTAAACAATTAAAATCACACATACATAAATGGAGTTAGAACGAAGTTCTGTTTGTGCTTGCTGTTGGGAGAGGCTTGGTTCTAGGTCTAAAGCTTGATATTCTGCTAATGAAGCAATAGAAGAGCAAATTAGAACCTTCATTTTCCCTGGATATTCTTCTACTATCAAGCATTATCCAGACGTAGTTTGCTCAGAGCTGAAAACTTTAGAATGGGATATCCTTAATCCTGATCGGATAATCAATCTGGAGATTAAAAATGAGAGGAGAACAAGCAATATTTAATCTCGAGATTAAGAAAAAGAGTGGATTAAGCATTAATCCCGATATCCACCATTCTAAAGTTTTCAGCTCTGAGCTGAAAACTTTAGAATGTAGGAGAAACCTGTACAGGTTGAAAGCAGGGGGGTTTTCCCTCTGGAGCCTGGGGAGAGAAGATTTCTTAGGTGATTATTAGAACCTTGTTTAAATATCTCTACTATATAAAGATGTATCAGGCCTATGTTATCTAAATATAAATTTCAACTTTGATCAGAGAAGTTCCAATTCCAATAACTATTAGAAAACAAATAATCTAGATTGAATGGAAGACAATAACAAGAGGATCTAATCTACTATGGTTCCAGATACTCCATCACCAACCAAAACAGGAGATCAAACTGAAAATGGTCGTTTGTGCCAGGAAAAAATCACAATTGTGTATCATCTACTGCTGTGAGCAATTTAGTTTTGATGGCTTTTGCTCTTGAATCTCTACAAGCTGAGCAAATAGCATCTAAAATCATTAAGAAGAAAATGAAAGAAGAAAACTTTTAGATGGATCTACCTTTTTGTTATCTACCGGTGGAACTCCACTTCAAATCAGAGTGGGAACTCCAGATAAGAAATCAGACAGAAGAACTGTTAAGCAAATATCATTACAAATTATACAAGAACTTCAAGTTTTATTGGAGTTGTCTGTGAATAAGACAAAGGCTCTTGTTTCATCCCTGAGAAGAGGACTCGGCAGTACTTCATCCATTGAGAAGAATCTTGGACATTTGGAGTGGGTTTAATGATTGGTTAAAGTCTAAGTGTGCATTACAAAGAGGATACCAGGGGAGAGCACTGGTTCTAAATGAAGCAATTCTAATTAATTATAACAAACAATTATCTTAGGTTGAACCTAATGATACCCTTGAGGTAAGGCAGGATGTAGAATGGGAGCTTGAGAACAAGTACGGAAGACCATCCTTCAAGGTAACCAACACCCCACCATTAACACTGATTGATTAAAATTATCTCTAGTTTGAATTATGAATGTATTGTCAATATTGGTTTTTGATTATGTGTAAAGGATTATGTTTTTCAAGCCGGTCTTTAATGATTGATCACTTATAATTGTTCCAACACATTTGCGATTTGCTCATTGCTCCATTATTTTATGGAATATTCTGTTCTTCCTTCCTCAAGGTTTCTGATCTTAATTTTACTACTGGTGTTAACAAGATATTTAAATAATAATCATAACCCGACTGGGCTATTTTAGTCTAATATTGGCTGGGGAGGGTGTACCCACCCCCACTGATTTAGCCCTTAGAATTTAGGTATGGGAGTGTGTTAAATGTCCTCAGTCCCACTTTTCAAGTGTATTAAGAAAATTTGAGCTTTAACTTCAATGGTTAGAGTGGAATGGAGGATTTTATAAAGTTTAAAATGGTTTAAAATTATTTTAAAAAATTCAAAAGTAATTATTTTTTATTTTCATAAATGGTAAATTACATCCATTTTTCAAGGGGATATAAAATATATAAATTTTCACTGTAGCTTCATATTAAACAGTTATATAAGCAATTCTGTCTTTTCTTAGGACCAACTTATTATATTTGACTGTCCTCCACCGTATACAGTCACAGATATTTGAAATATATCCCTTTGTTTACAATTAAAGAATGAAGTCATCTTCTCTATATATAAATTTTGCTTGTCTGTTTGTCTGTCTGTCTGTTAGTATCCAATAAACGTCAAATCGGCTGAACCGATCGGGCGCAAATTTTTTGTGGCACCTCGTGTTATCCCAGGGAAGGTTTATGAATGATAAAAATTTTTTAAAAATGTGTTTTAAAGGTTTTTAATTTTGAAAATTTAAATTCTTGAAAATCCGCGAATTTTTTTTTAAAATCCGCAAAATATTTTTCTTCTTTGTTTTTAAATGTAAACAAAAAGAACATGTTCACAATTTAAAAAGAAGATGGGCGCGAAAGCCTAGAAATAAGGGCGCGAAGCGCCTTGAATTTCTAGTTTATTAAAATGTACACACAACTAATGATTTTTTATGTTCAGGCCCTGAACTCAGACGGGCTAAAGATTGGCAAGATTCTCGATGAGGAGGAGGAGGGGGGTGGCAGAGATGATAAAATCTCAATCTGGGTAATTTTTTTTAATTCTCTCAGTCTCTTAAATATTGCCACAGGGGTAGATATTTTTTATAACCACTTTTATTTTGAAAACTGGAGGGGATGTGGTTGTCTCATTGATTGTCCATTTATTCCCTTTTTTTAATTATTCCTCAGTTCCCGGCTTATGGTAATAAATTTTTTCAAAATAAAAGGCCAAAAAACTAGAAAACATGTGTATAGCTCTCCTAAGCTCAAAGAATCCCATCATAATAGCATAGAGAAAAAATATTGTTCAAAAAAATAAAATTCTTTTAAATGTACACTACATCTAAATATATACTTTGCTTGTCTGTTGGTCTGTTTGGTTGTATCCAATAAACGTAAAAACGGCTGAACTGATCAGGCACACGTTTTTCCAGCATCTCGCGTGACCCCAGGGAATGTTTTTGAATGATAAAAATTAAACAAATTGTGTGTACAAGTTTCAAATTTTTTAAAATTTGTTTAAAGTGTAAAAATTCTTTATTTTTTTTAATAAAATCCGCGAATTAATTTTTTTCACAATGTACACAAAGAGAACATGTTCACAATTAAAATGGAAGATGGGCGCTAAGTTGCTTTAAACTTGATCTTTATAGTTAGTCTTTACCCGCATATTTCTTTTAACCAGGATCTTGTTCTTTAACAATGCTGTTTAAAACTTTGTATTTGTTAGTCCCTGGTTCATTAACATTAGGCCTGCTGCCAAGAGGAGGGGTGGGCTCAAGGGGAAATATATAGGTAAGAAATCATTATCATTAATTTTAACCATTTTGACTCTTCTCAACAAGTATGTTTATATGTTTAATCTTGTCTCTCGAACCCAATGACTAAATTGCATCAAATAAGAATTCATGAACTTGTTAGAATGTTCTGAGCTTGATTTCAAAATTTTTACAGAACTTTGTGACTTCAGAGACTTCAGATATTAAAAACAAATTTTCACATTTCCCAAAATATTGTAATTGATTTCCTAGTTGTTTTTTTTAATTGTGATTAATTGTGATTAATAAGTACAATTTTTTATTGTTGCAGGAATGCTTTGAAGAGGTAGGAAGGAGTGGGATTACACAGCTTACAATGTCTGACCTGGTGGACAGACCTGAAATGCAGGAAATTGATTGGCATAGTGAAAATGTCCTTGCAAAAGAATATACAGAAATTTTTTTAAAAAATGTTACTTTTTCTAAATTAAAAAATTCAGAATTTGTAATTCATATGAAAAGATGCATCTGGATCCTGCGAATAATGTAATATCCCATTGTTATTGTTTTAATGTTTTTGCAATCTTTGGTCAGAAAAAATGTTTTTTTCCAATTTGTTTGATTATCATCGGATTTTTACGCTTTGAAGATGTCTGAACTCACTGCTTTAAGATGGATCTATTGGGATTTTAAGATTTTTTTTTGCCTGTATTAGTGAACCTTAAATTTCATAAAAACCGGTTTTAACTTGGAAAAACAATTGCTTTTTCTATTTTTTTTAATATCCAAAATCAATCCAATGCACATACAGGGGAGTGCAATTGTCGAAATTGATCAACCCTAACAGATATAAGCTTCGTCAAAACTGTTTAAATCTTTTGTTAAACATGGAAAATAACAAGGATTCTTGGCAATACATAAATTTTCGTATATCCTTTAAATGTGCATTTATCTTCGGCAATATTTCTGTTTAAATGGATTGTATAGCTAAATAGTATAAGAACATACAAAAAGTAAAACAGTTAAAAATTTAATAGATGTCCAATTAATGGTTCTTTAGGCAGAATCAGGGAGCAAGGAATAGAAGGGAGACAACTGACACCCATCGCCCTACCATATGATTATACATGCTTTGCAGACGGTACTCCATTTCATATCGAGCTGGTTTCTTTAGTAGGGCCCCACAGGAAAAATATGTTTTGGCTCAATTTCTTTGACCAGTTTCACCAATACATATTTTTCCTGTGGGGCCCTACTAAAGAAACCAAACAGTTCGATATAAAATGGAGTTAAATGTATTCAATGACCTTTTCTGAATACATGTACGTGTAAATGTGCATAAGACAGTTAAGGAAAGCTTAAGTTTCCAAATCTAGTTGTTATAAATTGTTTTCTGTCAACAATCAATTTTCTCCACTTTTTAATAAACTTTTTGGAATTTTTTTTGAAGTAAAATGCTAGGAATTTATCCTCAGTAAAATTAGTATAGCGAACAAGTTGGTTGCAAAAGTTTAATTTTTATTTAAAATTTAGATTTCAATATTTGTTGTAAAGTTTTAGTTTTTAATTCTACTATATAAAAATATGTTTTTTAATATGTGTATGTAATATTTTCTTCCAGAATGGGTAAAAAATGCTCAGTTAGCAATTACCAGAAAAATGGGGAAAATACAGCGTTATTCTCTTTCCCAAAGGACGGTTTGCTTTCTGAGAAATGGCTTGATGCCAACCCAATGGGATGGACCACAGTTAAAACCAAATATGTGTGCTAAGACCATTTTCATGAAAGTGATATATTCGGAAATGCCAAGATTCCTAGAATTAAATAGAAAGCTGTACCCTGTATTTTTCACCATCGACCAGCAGTAAATGAAGTGAAAAGGTATATATCTTAATTTTAATTTTTAAAACTTAACTTTTGCGTTCGTAAATGTATTCAAAGTGTCCCAATTAATATGGGCGTATAGCTTTTGTGAACATGATATAATATACAATACATAAACTAACAATCCATTGAGAGTGGAGTGAAGTCTGAAGGAACTACAAGGCTGGGACTTACTCAGGGAACTCCTGTAAGATATATGAGTTTATTCCGCATTTAGAACTATGAAAACAAAATGCAAACTCTTTGTTTTTTTCAAATGGTTTTTCAATATAATTATAAGTGAAATCCATGTTTATTTTAGGACACCTTCTACAATGCTTATCTTTTCTCTTCAAAACTGTGTATTTCATGATCATGCATATGGCAAGAAAGAAAACTTGATTCCTCCTATCTGCAACACAGAAAGGATCAACACTGAAAGTATCAACATGGAAAACACAAATCCTATTCCTCAAGATGATAATATGAATCATGCATATGGCAAGAAAGAAAACTTGATTCCTCCTATCTGCAACACAGAAAGGATCAACACTGAAAGTATCAACATGGAAAACACAAATCCTATTCCTCAAGGTGATAATATGAATTCCCAATATGTTCCTCGAGTTCTCTATGAAAGGGAAAATTTTGCTGGTTGACATCCTAGACCTTGACATCTATTTAAAGAAGAATTGGAAAAGTAATTTCAAAAAGTGACCTCGTAATTACTAATTTCCTTTTTTTCAAATTTAAACCTTTACAAGATTTGGGATTTTTACATTTCATCAGGGTTGTATAGTTTCCTAAAAAAATAATTTTAATAATTTAAAAATAATTTAAAATAATTTTTTAAAATACGATTTTTCAGAACTCTGCACGAGCTCTCACAAACTAAACAAGAAAAAAGAAAACTAGAAGATGATAATTATCGACTCAATCAATTAGTTAGTAGATTTAGTGAAACATTTAGAAGCACTCCAAATCTAATATCTTTTTTCAAAGATACATTATCTCCAATAGCATACAATGGTATTCAAAGATGTGTGAAGAAAGCAAAAGGAGATGATTTGGAATTGACTTATGACAAAGAAACACGAAGGTTTTGTATCAACCTGTATTTCTATTCCGCCAAGGCATATGCATATGTCAGAAGCAGTTTGCATGATGCATTGCCATGCATACAAACTATAAAAAACTGGACCTCCAAGATGATATCAGCCCCTGGATTTAGCGAAAGAAGTTTTTTTTTACTGAAAATGAAAAAGGAAGAACTTTTTACTCAATCTAACTCAAAATTGGTTGTCAGTCTAATTTTGATGAAATGCATTTAAAAAAGAACATTCACTTTGATGGCAAAAACTTTATTGGTGGTGTGGATCTTGGAGACGAATTCAACACAAAGTATAGTGATAAAGCACAAGGAAATGAAGCTTCTGAAGTTTTAGTTTTTATGGTTAATGCAGTCAATATGAAGTTCAGAATCCCAGTGGCATATTTTTTCATAAACAGCTTATCTGCTGTTAAAAAAGCAGATCTTCTTTCTGCTTGTATTGAAAAAATAAATAAAATTGGGGTCATCATATCGAATGTCACCTTTGATGGCCCAGCAGTAAATGTGTCTATGGCTAATCATCTTGGAGCAAACATGAAACCAGAGACATTAGACCCTTGTATTGGACTCAAGTTATTCGATCTACCTTATCTTGTGGTATTATTTGATCCTCCGCACATGATCAAACTAATTCGGAATTCTTTGGGTAGCCTGAAAAAACCTGCATTATTCATCTTAAAAAAAATATATATTTCTGGCAAGTAAAAAAGCATTTTCTTGAAAAAGTATTTATTTGCTTCTAATTTACTTCTCTATATTTCAGCATTATCAAACGATTACTTCTTGGAGCATCCGGCTCTATAAACTCGGCAAACTTCAATGTTGAGGTGGAAGATATGTTGTTTCTGGATGTTTGTCCAATATTGGAATCAACATTTAAGTATGTTTTTGAACAATTCAACATAGAACCGGAACGAGAGTTGGATGAACTGACTAATATTGAAAATGACATTGTACAATATCTAGCTGGTTTTGTTTCAAAAAAAGTGGGAATCATGGAAAATTGTGATAAGTGCAGCAAAGCATTATTGACCCAAAATTCTAAAACAAGTACATGTAAATTCATATATTTCAAAAGTTAAGGTTTTTTGTTCCATCCAAATGATGATGCAATCCTAATTTCAGTAAAATGTGAGCAAGTTTTCAAAATGTTAAAGTTATCCAAAAACTTGTTCAAAAAAAATTTACTAACACAGATGATTTTAATTGTTATGAAAAAAATGTTTGTAGATACAACAGCATGTTTTTTAAACCTCGATTGGAAAAACAAATTTTAAAGTTCCTTTAAGTTTACATTCAACGTTTAAATGAATAAGTTTATTGCGGGAAGATCTAATACCTTGAATTTTCAATATTAAATACGCCTTTAAACCTTATCTGAGATATGCTATTTAAACCAATGTACAAGATTTGATATTTTTTAAATCCTTAAGCTCTGAGTTTTAAAATTAGCAATAATTTAACTTTTGTTTTTCCTAATTTATAGTCATGATGAGAATCATCAATACAAAATTACCAAAAAGTTTGTAACTTGTTATTTGTCAATTCGATTGTGCCATTTTGCAAAATTACGAAATTTAGAAGTAAAAAAAACTAATGTACGATCAAGATACAATAAATTGACTTTGTTTTTAAATCAATAAATTTTGTACTCTTTAACGCTTTTAGACAAGTAGAATAAAAGCAGAGTTGGAGTTGGTTAGTTAAAACTGTTTTATAGAACATTTTTTTAAGATTAAGAGGAGTTTACTATTTTAGCGTGACGTTTTAGTTAAACTACAGTGGTACCGACAAAAGTGTGGAATAAAAAGCTATAACTATAACAGTCAAGTTATGATTCTAAATAGTCCAATTAACAATAGACTTTTGCTTAAATGTCTTCTTCCTATTCCAAAGTTTTATGGGTCTCACTGTAGGAATGCTATTTTAAAGTAGAAATCTCTGTGTGTGTGGGTATTATAGTCTGTATGTCCGATCATAACTCATAAACCCCTTGACCGATTTGCCTCAAATTCTGATAGGGAACTCTGGAGAACCACGGGAATGTTCTAATCTTGAGTTTGAGTTGAGATTCTAAGTAGGGTGGGTTGACTTTATAGGGAAAAATCGTTATTTAAGAGTAACTATGAGTAACTATGAGTAACTATGAGTAAATGTAAAAAGTAGCTGTAATATTTGTCTGTTATTTGTTTGAATGTCCGATCATAACTCATGAACCCCTTACCCAATTGGCCTCAACTTTTGATTGGGAACTTGGTAGAACCACCGAAATGTTCTTGACTTGGTTAGCAAATGCTTGGTTAGGTTAATTTACTTTTAAAGGGAAAACTCAAGACAAAGCTGAGTTCCCAAGCAAGTTGTTATTATTTTTTATTAGGATTATGACGTTCATTTCAAAGTCTAAAAAAATATTTTCAATAATTTTTTTTTCTTTTTAGAAGGTTTGCAAAGTTTTTTTCTTCCAAAGATTGAATTAATTCTAGTAAAAGATAAAAATAGAGGTATTTTGAATTGAAATTTATATTATCTTCAGGCAAGCCTTTCCTTGACGGCAACAAAAGACGACATTTAAATATTCCTACTGAAGAAACCAAACAGCTCGATATAAAATGGAGTACCGTCTGCAAAGCATGTATAATCATATGGTAGGGCAAACCTCGTCAGTTGTCTCTCCCTTCTATTCCTTGCTCCCTGGGCAGAATCCAAGGTTACAATCATGTATTCCAGACAAGTTGAAGCGGCTCTGAGGTAACTTGTTTAAAAAATTATTAATGTAATATTTAAAGTATAGGTGACTCATGCTAAAAACCTCCCCCAGCCTCACACCTTTATCTCTTTGTTCTTTTAATGAATGCAGAGTAGTTAACCTGAACTGATTCATTAAGATTCAACAGTGCACCCCAGATCCTTGAATAGAACAG
>NW_019398372.1:0-14433 GCF_000591075.1 Eurytemora carolleeae
AGAAGAATGAATCCTTTTGAAAAATTTAACAGCGATTATTAAAAATTTCTTTTGCAGAAAATGCTAGATTTTTCGAGTATTATGTGCGTATTTTGGCGTTAAAGATTGAAAATAATCTAATATGATATGGGGCGCTCTGTAATATACAACAAATACGAACACATATTTAAGAAAAGACTTTTATTTTACCATGTTTCTGAAATTAGTAATAAATTGTTTTAATTTGGCATAGTGTTTTGAAGTGAGACTTTTATAATTTTCGTCGAAATCAAGCTTGCGAGTAGGGTTAAAAAAAGGCGAAAATTTTTCGTTCGTATTTTGCAAATTTTTTTCATTCGGAAAACTCGTTCGTTCAGTAAAAAACGATCTTTTTAAAAGTTCGTTCGACCGATTTTCCATCGTTCGTTTATTCGTCTCTTTGAACGATGCAATAAGTTTGTCCAATAATTTTTTCTTCATCTGAACGACACCATCGTTCACGAAAATTTCATTCGTTCACAACAATGTGACCCTGCTTAAAAACCTTGGACTAAATACGTAATCTCAACATTGTCCTTTAAATCTTCAATTCAGCAATTATGTCAGAGATATTTGTGTTTTGCTCCCTGAAAAGTAGTGCTTAGGATCCGGATCCGCAAAAATATGCGAATCCAAGGGGCAAAATATCAACAAAAAACAAAATCGAAAAAAATAAGGATCATTTGAAAATTCTGCTTTGTTAAAAAAAAATTCAGTAAATCTTGAAGAAATGACCTGGATCCGGATCCGGATCAACTTTTTCCCAGTGCCGATCCGAATCCGCATTAAAATTTGATGAATCCTTAGCACTGCTGAAAAGGGGGGCTGGCTTTCTTAAGCCGGACCTGTACCATTTCAATTCCCTTTATTTCTACCCCTTGGAGAATTCTTGATATAATATTATGACTAAACAATATGATCAAAATGTATCAGCAGATATTTCACAACAAATTTTTGTATTTCATATTAATAATTTTTACAACTAATTATTTCCAGGTTCGCTGAATAAACTCATCAACTGTTTCTCCTGGTTTCACAATGTCTTCCTGAACATTTTTTTTATATAAAAATCACGGTTTTACTTATTTTACTGCAGTGATAATCAAAATAATCTGAAAAAGGAAGAGACAAGTTTATGGCAATATTTAAGTGCATTTTGTTACAACTTATTAAATCACTAATTAAGATAATTGGGTCTGTTTACAATGCAACAATTGACGTGTTCCATGCTCATAGCACTATTTAAAAACGTAAATTAAGATTTTGTGGTTATCACTGTATGATAAACTTTTAGTAAGATGATCATATTTGAGGTTAATTTTGTTAATAATAATAAAATGATAAAAAAATCAATTCTTTAAGAATTTTATCTGAGAACGGGAATGGCGATTTTTGTTGTTTTTATTCGATTTTTTTTATTATTAAAACTGGTTTTTTTTACTACTTGCCTTTGTTGTAAAGAATTTTCCTTCCAAACTTTTCTCTCTTTCCTTCTGTTTATCTTGTTCCATCAGTTCCTGTAAAATAAAGTATTAATCTCTGTTTATCTTGTTCCATTAGTTCCTGTATTTATATAAAGTAGTAATCTCTGTTTATCTTGTTCCATCAGTTCCTGTATAAATNTAACGCTGAAACCTTTGAGCGAAATTTTGATTGGGAACTTGTGAGAACCAAGGAAATGTGCTTTGCTTGGTTTTGAGATTCTAAATTGAGTGGAGCGACTTTTACAGGGAAAAATAGCTAAAATCGTAAATTAAGACCACGTGCGGGTAAACGGCGGGGCAATGCTGGATCCCCAAACTAGTTTATTCAATAATTTTATATTCTAAGGGACTGTAAACGTAATTTCAAGTGACCCTTACCGACCTGACCGAGCATGTGGCTCGGACGAAGAATTATCGTTGCTACCTTTCATCAATAAACAAAAATTAAAAATAAAAATTTTAGTTTTCTTTAAATTTGAAACTTAAAGAAAATCCTCAAAACTTGTGGATGATATTTTTTCGCTAAATAAGGGACAACATTATTCTTGAGTCAGAAGTATCAAAAAAAAGGGGGAAAAATCTACAAAAATATATTTAAAAAAAAAATATCTATTAAGTTGAATCTAATTGACTTACCAGTATAAGCCACTTTGGTAATCTCTTCCCTTGATAGGTTCCTAAACACAGGAAATATATTAATTTTATTTTCAGAGGTCGTAACCTTTAATCTTGATCACGATATCCCATTTGGACACTTATAAATTTGAGGATAAATGCTTGATACCATGATTACAGTTATCCCTGTGGTTAAGACCCCCATGGGCCATGGGATATCAGATAATTAGAAATATATCCGTCAACATCATTACCTGGTACCAGTGGAGTATTATAGTCCTCCAGATAATTAGATATATATTCAACATTATTACCTGGTACCAGTGGAGTATTAAAGTCCTCCAGATAATTAGATATATATTCGTCAACATCGAATTTTCTTGCCTCATTTACCTAAATTAAACTTAAATTTTTTTTTGTATATTTTCTCCAAAAATTATTTTTCTTCCCTGTCCCCCCTTTTGAAAATCATTTTCTGAAAAATATACATTAAACACCCCCTTTTTTGAAAAAGCGATATGAACTCTTTTCCAACTACTTTTGCTTTGTTTATAGACCTTTTTGTTAAATTAAGTTGAAGGCGTTATAGCAAAATTTTGAAAACCTTTTTGCACAAATTTAAAGTCGATTTTGCAAACTTTTTAACCCATAAAACTGTAGAATAGGAATACAACATTATGTTCATTTAATGTTGTAATAGAGAAAATAGTTCTACAAGTAGGATGAAAATCAAGAAGTTTAAATAAATTGTTTTATTATTTTATGATCACGTAAAAAATGACCTTCTGTGCCAGCCTACTTCTAAAGGCTAATTCCTTCTTCTTAGTGCGCGCAATTCGGCTTGCACGAAACTTGAGGTACATCCTAGATATCATTATTTATAGAATTTAAGCAAAATTTTTCTATAAAATAATCAATTTCAGAAGTTTTTTAAAATCAGAACTCACGTTTATCAAAAGATTTTATATTGCAATATTGTAGAGTTTAATGAATTTAAGAAGAACTTTGATAAAGTGTAAGCAAGCTACTGACTGATCAGCGCCATTTTGTTTTTAATGTGATTTAAAGGTCTAAAGCTCTCAAGAAAAAATCTTTGAGAATTTTGCCAATTACTTCTTAAAAAACAAAGCTAACAACAAGTGCTTATTAGTGCTAAAATGTACATGGAAAGAGCTACAGAAAAGCATATCAAGGGAATATGTTTCTGATCAAGGGAATATGTTCCTGAACAAGGGAATATGTTTCTGATCAAGGGAATATGTTCCTGAACAAGGGAATATGTTCCTGATCAAGGGAATATGTTCCTGATCAAGGGATTAGATTTTTTATTAACAAGGCATGGAAACGCGTAGACTAAGTTGAACCACTTCTCTTCAGCTTCACCTGGTTCAACATAGTCTACACTCTACTATATATATCTCAGAATCCATTAAATCTGGTTCCAGGTCTACTACTTAAGTCGAAAAGTGCTACATAGTAAATTTACCAAAGACAAAGTGGGCGAAAATGTTTAAGATTGCTCAACCATCAAAGTGTGATGAAAAGGGATAAATAATAATCTTCTAAAATCTTGTTTTATTATTTGTTTACCTTCTTGTAACAGGTTCCTCCATCCTAGTAATCTTTCTTGGGTCCTTCACCTCACTCTTCTTCTCCTAATAGATAGATAGATAGATAGATAGATAGATAGATAGATAGATAGATAGATAGATAGATAGATAGATGGATAAATAGATAGATAGATAGATAGATAGATGATAAATAGATAGATAGATAGATAGATGATAAATGATAGATAGATAGATAGTTAGATAGATGGATAGATGGATAGATAGATAGATAGATAGATAGTTAGATAGATGGATAAATAGACAGATAGATAGATAGACATATAGATAGATGGATAAACAGATAGATGGATAAATAGATAGATGGATAGAAAGATTGATATATATAGATCAATACAGTGGTAAGCGATTACATCAATACAATGAAGACGACTTTTATTTAAGTTTTGATTGTTAAAAAGCTTTTTTCGAATTGCAAGTTTACAAGTAATCAAAGAAACACTCGTATAAATGACAGTTTATCTTGACTTCTATGTTTGTGTGAATCCATGCTGTTTAATAGCTTAATATAAATCTAAATTAACACAAAATCATAATTTAACAAATAAACCTTTTTACCTGAATAATGTTTTTTCTTGTTATTGCTTCCGGCAATGAAGTTTCAATCTTGTAATTTCTAAAAAATAATTATAAAATAAGTCAAACCTCTTTAATTTTTAAAGTACCCCTTTATTCAAAGATTGTCAAGTTCAATTCACAATGGTATCATTAATATCTCTATCTGAGTAGTAAAAATGTTCGAAGCAAAAAAGACATAAAGGAATAGAAGGCTTAAAGAAAACCTTTGACCTAATTCCGATTAAAACATAAACGCAAAATTTCTCAGGGACTGTAGAACGTAATTTCAATAACTTTCTATTTTTATGAATTATTATTATGAATTAGATTATTAATCTAGTTAAAAATTGATTTTTAAAAGTGGGGTCTTTGTAAATGTGTTGACAATAGAGAAATTAAAGAAAACTAAGAGCTTCTGCCTCAGGGTTATTGTGAACAAGTTTCATCCAAATCTTGAAAAGACGACACCTAGTGTCCTATCTGTGTTTTAATTAATCTATGGTTTCAAGGATGTAAGTTCTAGAGACGAGAGTTCAGTTACTATAAAAATAATGCCAAAAAAAGATAAATTATCTAGTTTTGGCATTTCGATCATAATATTTCTGTGTAAATAAGATTTTAATTTAAAAAAAAATTACGAGAAACGTTCGTAAGTCTTGCGAAATTTTTTTTAGAGGTACTTCTAGATGTTTCAGCCCTTTAAATTTTTTTAACAAGTTCATCCGGATCCAGAAACTGTAAAAAAATAATCTTTTTGCTTTCAAACTATTAGCATAAAAATAGACTAAAAAATCGAAAAATTCTTCTTTTGTTGAAATAATCATTAAACTTAGACAATATGTTTATGACCTGGATCCGGATCCGCATCAAAATGAATAGATTTTACAAAAGAAGTGTTTAGATAGATTACCTAATCTTGAGTTTATACTGGATATTTCTGAACTAACTTTAGTCGCCAATTCTCTATCCACCAATCTTCTAAATATCAATCAATCATTAGATGTAGGGATTGCTATAGGCTCCTATGCACAACGTGTATATATGTGCGTGTAAGATCAAAGCTAAAGGAGCTACGAGATCACAATGTTGAATCAGGAATGTCGAACACTTTTAACCCTCCCCTTATACCCAGTTTGCAGTGATATACAATACATTTAATATTAATATAGTTTGGAAAGCTTTAAGTTAAAATTGAGTTTTATCATTTTTATTAATTTTAGAAGAAACACCGAGTTCTTTGATGTTTACGCCGAGTGGAGAAGTTTGTTTTAAACTTTATTTAATCGACTTAGATCACTGTCACGCACCTCTGATCCTTTAGTAAAAGTAAATTCAGCCTAAAGTCTGACCGCGTCAACCTTGTTGCACCGGCTAGTCCTATTGATTGTCTGCTTCATTTATTCAATGACCGGGCGTTACAGTACAAACTGGGAGCGGAAAAGTTGACCCGGCTCGGAAATTCAAATGTACTACAGCTGCCCGTGCTGTAAGTGTAATTTTAAAAATTCTNTCCTGAAATTTAATACCTTGAAGAAGAAGGATGTGGTATTATCATTTTAGAATAAAACCGGCTTCCAAAAGAAAACCGGTTTAACCCCAAACTTCGGTACAACAGCATTGTAAACAAATAATTCTGAAACAAATATTATGTACACTTTACAGCGTACATGAATTTCATACAAGAAATGTTTTAAATTCTTCATTTTCTTTGAAAATTAACAATTGGTGGAATCGAAAATTTTCGTTAAATTATTTTTTTCTTCTTCAAAAACTCAAATTTAATTACAAATTGAGATTTCATTCAGCTCATGAAGACAAATTGACAATGTTCGGCTGGTCCTCTATTCTCCAGTCCTAAAACAAGAGAAAACTTATAAAAAGAATAAAATAAAATTTGTGTTATTCACATTTTTTTGTTTCTCTTTTAGTTGACAGTTCACAACCTGGGCCTTTTTATACTTGTAATGATTTGACAGAAAAAATATTGAATTTTACGAAATATCATATGTGGTAAACAAAATGCAAAATTCAATGCCAGATTAACAAAGGTAGCCTTGAAACCTTTCTAATTAATAATGTGGAAGATATTGTCGTTTTTTAAAGTTTGAAAGTATTTAATTCTGATAACACCTACATGTTTTCCTTAAGTAGAATACACGTAAGTCTTTTTTGAAGAAAAATAAAGATTGAAAAAAAACAGCTTTCAAAATTATTAACATTGATTTATAATTTATACTTGATCAGATCAAATCAAATCAAATCAAATCAAATCAAATCAAATCAAATCAAATCAAATCAAATCAAATCAAATCAAATCAAATCAAATCAAATCAAATTTTAAAGGGATGGCTTGAGGCATCCTTCTTTTTGATCTGAGTTTCAATTCTTCCCCGATTTCCGGCTTTTCAGCCCGATCTCTGCGTTACAACTATATTTGAATTTAGTTTCCACATATGTTATTGTGCATTTATCGCGTTAAGATATTTTGGGTTAAATGCAATCTTTGCATGGAGGGTCACTTGAATTTACAATTATAGTCTATTTATCTGAGCATTTTAACAATTGATCATTTCAAAAAGTGACTCACGCATTTTTGCTTCCGGAACAATGAAAGAAATTGTCGATACGTTAAGCTAAACAACGACAATATCTTATACATCATTGATCTGATAAAGGTTTACTGGGTGAATCTGGACAAATCAAATCAAATCAAATCAAATCAAATCAAATCAAACCAAACCAAATCAAATCAAATCAAATTTTACAGGGATGGCTCTGGATCTGAATTTCAATTCTTCTCCGATTTCCGGCTTTCCAGCCCGATCTCTGCGTTACAATTATATTTGAATTTAGTTTCCGTATATGTTATGAATTTAGTTTCCGTATATGTTATGAATTTAGTTTCCGTATATGTTATTGCATTTATCGCGTTATGAATAGATATCTTGGGTTAAATGCAATCTTTGCATGGAGGGTCACTTGAATTTACAATTATAGTCTATTTATCTAATCATTTTAAAAATTGATTATTCCAAAAAGTGACTCACGCATTTCTGCTTCCGAAACAATGAAAGAAATTGTCAGAATCAATACGTTACGTCAATACAATACAACGAAGATATCTTCTACATGATTGATCTGATAAAGGTTTACTGGGTGAATCTGGAATGCCCCCCTTCCAATGGAAGGTCAATGGAAATCAACCTGAATAGATTTGTTTGGTTTGGTTGAAGAGATGGAGGGGGAGTGAACAGGCAGAGGTTTCATACAGTCGGTAGTCTTGAACAACTGGCTGCCATCTCCTCTGCCACTTCCACACTCTCTCCAGCAAACTGACCAATCAGCTAGAAAACAAATCTACAGTTGTCGTCGTCTAAATCAATACAATAAAGACGACTTTCTATTTCAATTTTGATTTCTAACAAGGTTTCAAACATCACTTTAACATTAAAACATAGAGAAAATGTCAATTAACAGCTTGTAAACATGCAATCTCATAATTGCTTGTTGGGAGCAAAGCATTATTTTAAAAAGTCGTCTCCGTTGTATTGCTTTAATCGCCGACTAACTTTCTTTATAAAATTCAACCAACTCAAGTTGGAACTTTAGACTAAGAACATTCCCGTGCTTCTCCCGAGTTCCCCAATCAAAATTTGAGGCAAATCGGTCCAGGGGTTCATGAGTCATGATCAGGCAAGGACAAACAAACAGAGATTAAATTTAAATACGTTAGATTATCAAACATATCCGTATTGCATATGCGTCCTTAAAGGGACTATAAGAGTAATTTCAAGTGACCCTGCATGGAAAGATACCCTTGAAACCTTAATCTGATCAAAAATGTGGAAGATACCGTCGTTTTCCTGACTAGAAAGGATTTCAAGTGACCCTGCATGGAAAGATACCCTTGAAACCTTAATCTGATCAAAAATGTGGAAGATACCGTCGTTTTCCTGACTAGAAAGGTGTTAACTTCTGTGAATTTATTCCATTGCTGTATTATTGGCAAAAAATCAAGTTTGTTCACAGAGAAACCTCAAATGAAATAAAAACATGGATATCTCATTCCTTCCTGATTAGACCAAGCTTAATTAAGGATACGGTTGTGAATCTAGTATTGCTATTCATGTAAAACTAATTAGATATGTTTAATATGCTTTAATATTTGTTATATACATGTCAGAAAATTACTTTAAACTCTAGTTATTCTAATTAGTGTATAAAATATTTTGCATAAGATAAATTCGCACCCTGATCTCTAATAATTCTCCTTAAATCTATTTAATTGAAATGTGTTGTAATCATTATTGAAATTAGGTGAAAAAGTAATCAAAACAGCCAAGAGCTATTTTCCACCTAATTGCTTTATACTTGTACTGTTAATATAATCATCAATTTGTAATTGTAATCTCGTTCTGTATACAGATACATGTATTTTAGCTATAAACTTTATCTTATCTATCTTTGTACAGAGGGTCACTTAAAATTACCCTTACAGTCCCTTTTTTATGTATCCACATTCCACACTGTGCGTTCTCTAAATGTGATCTCTCAACTTCATTTCAAACGAACTTTTTTTCCTTCTCCGAATATAATCCGATCTTTTATTCTGAATACGCTGGAACATATTAGATAATCGGAAGCAATCGCATATATATTCGATTTTGTTATTAAGCAAATGTTTTTAACTAGTAGCTTAAAAATCAGCTTATGAAGTGAAATGGATCTGTGTACACTGCACAATCGCTCTGTTAAATGTTCTTGATCATTGGACTAATTGACGACAAAAAGAAGTACAAGACCAAAGAGAACCTAAAGAAGGGTGAAGAAAGGAGAACAAAGATTAACATATAAAAATATTAACTATGCCCCGTACCATATTATTCAATAAAAAAATAAAGAAAAATTGTTAAAAAACCTTTTTATCTGAATATATTCCAACAATGAAGGAGGAAAGCAAGGTCTTGGGTCCACTCTGCCACAGTAGTCTAGACAAATAGAAAATATTTAAAGGGACTGTAAGCGTAATTTCAACGATACCCTTGGAACATTAATCTGATTAACAACATGGAGGATATTGTCGTTTTTCTAGGGTTAAAAAGTGTCAAAATCTGTAGTAGAAATGCGTAAGTCTCTTTTCTTGAAAATAATCATTTTTCATTATACTTGCATCAGACAAAGCTTTACAGGGTACCGTTGTGAATCGGGCATTGCCATCTTTGTGGGCAGGGTTACTTTAAATTACGCTTACATTCCCTTGAACCTGGGTTAAGAATTTTGAAAGATTGATTTGAGTTTTGCAATAATTTTTGGTGAGGGAGGGAACTGAATGAAAAAATAAAAAGTCCCTCCCCCCTTTTTGTTGAACATTAATTAGTCTTAAAAAATCATTAAAGCAGATGCTAATTTTTTTTTTAACTAGTGACCACGGTGGACTAGGGTCAATTTATTCGAACCTGACCGACCCCTTGTACCAGCCTTGGTGACGCGTGGCAAGTACCGCCCCGACCCTATCCAATAGCCGGCTTAGTTTTAACTTTAATGGCGCGGTCAGACTTTTCACAGTACCCGGCCCAACATAGGCCTATTAGTGTGAATACGCCTAGTTATCAAGCATTTAAAAGCAAAAGTCTAACCTTGGTTCAGGTGCCTCCATTTTCATATTTATAGATATATTTAGAACACTTGGTTCAGGTGCCTCCATTTTCATATTCTGAAGNCTAAAAACAAATTTTATTTATAACTAGCAGGACCCCCAGTCTGCCCGCCACCCCCGCCATTCCTTTTCTATTTTTCTATTTTTGAAATGGTTAGGTTCTACTGTCTTAATAGGCCTTAGAATAATCCTTCATCATCAGCCTATGGACGGGTTACTGCAATAAATGTACATCCCAGTTCTATATTAAATTAAGAATCTGGTAAATTATGGATCCAATGAACCAGGCAAGAAAAATCCCCCCAAAAACTCATTATTTGAACTGTCAGGTAAAAGTACCTAAAATGATCATCCTAGGTTTGATGTTTTTTACCCGATTCTAAGATTCATATTTCATCTTTGCAACATGTTGTTAAAATCCTTTGATATTTCAAACTATATATTTTTCGAGATCCTACAGCCAAAACTTGAAATATAACAGCTTTACAACATCAGGGTTCAAAGTTATAGAGATTAGAAAACTAAATTAAAATGAGCATTCACATTTTTTGCTAATATAATTCAATATTTAGAAGGAAAGACGATTCAACCGTATTCTTGTTCTTACTCCGTAGATTAGGGAGTGAATTCAGTGTTTCAAGACGGACTTGGTACCAATATCAACATATTTAAAAAAAAACTGCTTGCACTATTAGTGATTATTATTTACAAAAACCTGAATGAATTTAAAAGTGAGAATTTTATTAAAAGTTTTTGTTTTGCTTTTTTACTGATGAAACTTTTAAGACAAGCTCTGAAAGGATCTGAACATTTTTATCAACAACAACAACATCAAATACACTAAGTATTGCTTTAATGTCGTCTTCATATTCCACAGTTATCTGGTGCTCTCTGTATTACCTTCCCCTCGAGTTGTGCAATCAATATTTCACGAATAAACTTCTCTGCACGCGCTTCACCACTGCACGTATGAAGCGCACCCACTACTGCCTAAAATAACATATTAAAGAGAATAAACTTCTCTGCACGCGCTTCACCACTGCACGTATGAAGCGCACGTCAATTTTAGTTTCTAGGACTTGCGCATTTCTGCTACAGGAACACTATAGGATATTATTAGAATTAATCGCTTTTTTGCTAGAAAATAGCGATAACTTCTCCATTATTGATTAGATGAAGGTTTAAAGGGTATCTCTTGTGAATCTGACATTGACCCTTTTTTAATGGATGGTATCTTGAATTTGCAACTTGTCCCTTTAATTAGATGAAAATACAATGTTCAATGATAACACTATTACGTAAAAAAGTAAAAAAGAATAATAAATAAATTCTAGTCTAAAAATTAGATTAAATTTAGTTAATCTGCAGATTAATTTAATATTTATTCGATATCTCACATCGTAATATCAGGGGTTAAAGGGAGCTTTGATCAAGGGAGGAATAACTAAAATGATAATATGGAAAGCTAATTTTTTTGTTTAAATCCTCAAATTTAACGAGCCCACAGTGGATATCTAGATCAAGGGATCGGGATTGTGAGAATCTAACTCAAAAGTTTCCAGCTCTGAAGAGGTAATTGAATAAATGAATGAAATTCCCAATAATAAGTGTACTTCAGCAGTACCCTTAAAAGCTTTGTCTGATAAAGTAAAAATTAGATATCAATGTTTATAACTTTGAAAACTGTTTTATTTTCAATTCTAATTTCTCTACAAAGGTGACTTGCGCATTTCTACTGCAAGAACACATTTAGGATTTACAGAATTAAACACTTTAAACCCAAGAAAAAAAGAATATCTTCAACATTAATGATGAGATAAAGGTTTCAAGGAATAGGGCGTTGACCATTTTATATACAGGATCGCTTAAAATTACGCATACAGAAGCCGAATTTACAGAATTTGAGACGCGGCTTAAAAATATTTGGTTCCATTTAAACTTGTATTTTTTCAAGATTTAAGCCGGCGCTCAATCGAAACCGGCTCAAATTCATTAACCCCAAATTCAGTCCATTTAACCCCATTTGCGCTAGCAGTTTAAATTTTGTGTTACTGTGAGAGTTTATAATTAGAAAACAATAGACAACTCTTATATAAGTTTTGATTGTTAACAAACTTTTTTCGAATTACAAGTTTACAAGTAATCAAAGAAACACTCGTATAAATGACAGTTTCTCTTGACTTCTATGTTTATGTGTGTCCATGCTGTTTAATGGCTTAATATAATTCCAAATTGACAACAAATCATAATTTAACAAATAAACCTTTTTACCTGAATAAAGATTTTTCTTGTCATTGCTTCCGGCAATGAAGTTTCAATCTTGTAATTTCTGAAAATAAAATAAAAAGTTTCTTTAATTTCAAGTACACATTCATTCATGTCCAATTCCCAATTGTATAATTAATATCTCTGTCTGAGTAGCAAAAATGTTCGGAGCAAAAAAAAAATAATAAAGGAATAGAAGGCTTAAAGAAAACTTAGCAAACTTATTTATTTCAATTAAATTAATTTGACCTAATTCCGATTAAAACATAAACGCAAAATTTCTCAGGGACTGTAGAACGTAATTTCAATAACTTTCTATTTTTTATTCACAATTTGTCTGATCAATTATGAATTAGATTATTAATCTAGTTCAAAATTGATATTTTAAAGTGGGATCTCTGTAAATGTGGTGACAATAGAGAAATTAAAGAAAACTAAGAGAAATAAATACTTTTTAAAGAGAAAAACATCGATTACTGAGAAGTGTGTGGTCCCTTGCTTTGAGACTAACATCTCAGTACATGGGAGGGCTGAGGGGTCGAGTGTGTGGTCCAAACACGCTCCCTCGCTTTGAGACTAACATCTCGGTACATGGAAGGGCTGAGGGGTCGAGTGACTTATCGACCTAGTCTAATAAGGACTTTTCAAAATTAAATTGCTCGGAATAAGATTTAAAGGGTTTAAAGGATTTAAAGGGAACCATTGTAAATAGAGGGTCACTTGAATTTACGTCTACAGTCCCTTAAAGGGACTGTAAGCAAGATTATATTAAAGTGACCCTCCATGCAAGGATTTGAATTTTCTCATTGTTTACTATATGCAAGACATGCGCAAGTCATTTTTGGAGAGAAACCACTAACGAAAATAAACTGTTTGAAAAAGCAAAACATTAATATATGATTCAAACTTGATCAGACAAACCTTTCTAAGGCATCGTCGTTGTAAATTACGCTTACAGTCCCTTTAATAATAATGATAAGGCGCCTAACCTGGCAGAGGGAAGAATAAGTTGACCCTGCCCTGGTTGACCGGCAGGCTGCTGCTGGGAGAAAATATTCTGACCGGCCAGGTAGCTGCTCGTCAATCGTAAGTTTTCTAAAAAATATTATCTAAAAATATTTTTTTTACAATGAAAGCAGAAACGAAAGAACAATCATGCATCAGGTTGCAAGCATAGATTAATTAAAATAACAGATTGGACACTAGATGTCGTCCTTTCAAGATTTGGATGAAACTCGTTCAAAATATCCCTAAAGCAGAAGCCCATAAGAGTTTCGCACAGTCGGCATAGAATTACAGACATAGAGAGCCTGTTCTAGGCCAACTGAAAGAAACTCCTCTGGGCTGCTGCCTAGGGGTTTATTGTGAACGAGTTTCATCCAAATCTTGAAAAGACGACATCTAGTGTCCTTCTGTGTTTTAATTTATCTATGGTTTCACGGATGTAATTTCTAGAGACGAGAGTACAGTTACTTTAAAAATAATGCCAAAAAAAGAGAAATTATCTAGTTTTGGCATTTTGATCATAATATTTCTGTGTAAATATGATTTTAATTAGTAAAAATTACGAGAAACGTTCATAAGTTTTGCGAATTTTTTTAGAGGTACTTCTAGATGTTTCAGCCCTATAATATTTTTAAAAGTTCACTATATCTATACCAGATTATTTTTCTGATCAGTTCTTCAATCGTATCTCTGTTGTAATGTATGGAGGGTTCTCCGGGAAGTAATCAGCTTCGTTCGTTACAGCAAGAAAATTTTCAGAGTAGTCTCAAACTTGATCCACCAGAGTCTGTTTTAAACTCTTTAAGAGCGATCAAAAGAAAAGAGAGATAAAGTATTGAATGTATGAAGGAATTTTGAGGATTTTTCTGGTTTGATTTACATACGAGATACATAATCAATGTAATCCCTTTGGTCTTATGTCAGAGACTTTGGGAGGAAATTGACCCAGATATTAGTCATTTTAAATCTTGCTTTACAACTTTGTTCACAATGTAAAATCATATATCAACTTGTCTGGCAAACATACTTCTTGAATCCTTGATAATATGGTTTGAACAATTTTCAACATTTTCGACCATTTTTGGGTTCTTAATGGTCTTTTCCCGACCGGACATTTCATAATCCTTCAAATATTTATTTTTTCATTCTAACCCCATTTGAACCACCATAAAACTTGTTCATAAAATCGTTTTAAAATGCGTTC
>NW_019398373.1:0-14012 GCF_000591075.1 Eurytemora carolleeae
TTCTTGTCACTTCTTGTCACTTCTTGTCACTTCTTGTCACTTCTTGTCACTTCTTGTCACTTCTTGTCACTTCTTGTCACTTCTTGTCACTTCTTTTCACTTCTTTTCACTTCTTTTCACTTCTTGTCACTTCTTGACACTTCTTGTCACTTCTAGTCACTTCTTGTCACTTCTAATCGTTTCAAGTCGTTTCTGGTTGTTTCTAGTCATTTCTTTAATTCCCGTTAGTTCCTGTTTATAAGAATGTTCGTTAATATTTGTAAACTGATAGATATTTCAATATGTATGTTTCCTCATAATCAATTGGATTAAATTCCACAGGGTTCTCATACTTCCATAGTTTAACTAAACCAGATTCTACAGCTGTAAGAATTGCTTCGTTGTACCTAAAGAAATCATCTAAATGTCAGAATATAAATTAAATCTATGGATTTAATTAAATTTTTTAAATCTAAAATTTAAAAAAACGTCTGATACCCCCCCACCCCCCCAGTCAATTAACAACTTTCTAAAGCTTACCTTGCAACCCCTACCACAGGCCCAGTTCCTGCCTTCGTTTCAACAACTGTCGAATACGATCTGAACAAACAAAAGAATTAGAAATATGTGAATTTCTAGAATTGTGGATTCAAATCAAATCAATAAGTGATAATCCTAGATCTAAAATGATCTTCAGAGATGGATACTTTTCATTTTCTAAAAAATGTAGACATTGCACAAATCATATTTTAAATTCTGGTAATGGTAAAACTCGGAGAAGAAAGGAAGAGAAAACAAATGTCAGCCCAGCCCCCCTCTCCGGCCCTACCACCTAGGATACCCTTTAAAGGGAGTGACCTGCTAAACATGGTCGTTAAGCTGAGAGTGCAGAATTTTTTCAGAATTCACATGAGACATTTTTACGGTGTATTAACTATAACTGTTCAGCAAGAGCGCAAATTCAATCTTTAAAATCCTCCTGGATTGTTCATTCTAGAAGCTTGATTTTGAAAACATAGATTTTTCTTTTAATTATTTAATAGCAACGACAAAAATGTTTTTTTTTTTATATATTGTTGTGAAAATAGACACCCAAGAGAATATTTATGAAATATGTTTTATCTTAATGTTGGGAAAAATAAAATATATAAAAGTTATCAAAGGAATATTTCTATGCCATGCATATTTTACATTTTCCAAGTTAAAAAAATTGTTATGCAACATTAAAGAAAACCTTTAAAAAATTGTTGGATACACATAATCTCGATCGCTTGATCTCGATATACACTGTGGGCATTTTAAATTTGAGGATCAATACTTTATCTCTCCATCTCAGTTATTCCTAATCAAAGCCATGCCATGCAGAATAACGAATAGAGATTAAATATCTGCAGATTAAAAACAGATCGAGACAAAACATTGTTCTAGATATCCACAATACAAGATTTTCCAGCACTGGGGGGCTTTAATCACCCGTAGTCCCGGCGCAAGAATGCGGTAATGGTTTGAGTCAGAAATTTAAATTAAAACAACAAAATTATTTATTAAAACCATGAAGATAATATTGAATATTCTGAATAAATGTTTTAAAGTTTGTTGATAACTTACTTGTCCTTGACGTCGAAAACTTTTACATATTGGCTCCTGCAGTTTAACTCAATTGATAAACTTTCATATTTTAATACTTTGAAATGCGCAAAAAATAAATAATTATGCAATCGGTCCAGGGGTTTATGAACCATGTTCGGACATCCAAACAAACAGACAGAAAAGCAACAGTGATTACTACTTTATATATTAAAACAAGACTAAGAACATTTCTCTGGTTCTACCGAGTTCCCAATCACAATTTGAGGCAAATCGGTCCAGATTACTAATTTAAATATGAAATAATTATGATGAGTTGAAGACCTTGGAAAAACATAAAAAATTTACCAAAATTAAAATTTCCGAAAAAACTCTTCATACAATTTTTTACCCATCAAATGAGCACTTATTTATTTTAAATACGTATGAAACTTCATGCACTATCTTTACACTTAAAGAGTATTAAGATAATATTGCAATTTTTAAATTTTTAATTGGGTTTGGAAGAAAGGGCAGCAATATCTATTATCTCCTGGTACATAATTAAAATCAATTCCAACCAATTTGCGCGTCATTTCGCAAATTTTGCTGATAAACTAGACATTTTGCAAATTGTCTTTTAATTAAAGATTAATGAAGATTGATACAAAACATGTATTTTAACGAATCGAGGATTCTGTTGAGTATTATATTTTTATTAAAGTAATTGAATAATCAGACTCCTTGAAAAAGCCTACACATTTTCCCCGATTTTTCTTAATAGACTTAATTGACTGGTAGAAAAATGAGAAAATATGAAAATCCATCAATCAATCAATGTTTTCCTGAGTCCGATGAGTATTTCTTGTTCATCCTCTCCATAACTCATACAGCTTATACTGCTCTCCTAATAAATAAATAAATAAATAAATAAAACAATCAATCAATGAATCAATCATTTTGGATCCGGATCTATTTTCTTAAAAAAATATTTCCACTACAACAAAGCAACAGTTTTTTATTCTTTATCAAAAAAGCTTTCAAAAATGTAATTAGTGTTGGCTTATTATCAAAAATAAGAAATAAATATTTTCCACACATTTACCATGAAGCTCCTTTACTAGTCGCTGATTTACAATGTGTAGCTTTTTTTCTGACGAGGGCGGTCTATACGAAGTAAATATATCATATCTTTATTTCATGTTTGCTAATAGGGACTGCAGAATTATACATCGAATTCGCACTGGTTCCAAGAATGTTAAATCTAAGTTCTAACATATTCCATCCATGTTTAATTATTCTGACATTCAAATCAAATTATTTTAATTAATACCCATTAATTAATATCCAACTAATTATCCAAGTTGTCTCATTTCATATTAGATTCTGTTCTTAAAACTTTCTCTGATCAAGCCTGAACTAGATAGTAATGTTCATAATTTTGAAAACTAATTATTTTCCATTGTAGTTTCTCGACAAAAGTGACTTGCATTTCTTCTGCAGAAATTATCAGGATTAAACACCTTTACCCTAGAACATCAATAAAATCGTCCACATTTATTATAAAAGAGAGGTTCCAAGGGTACCATTGAGAATCGGGCATTGCCATCTTATCATAGAGTGGAACTTTGAATTACACTTACGGTCTCTTTGAGAAAACTATTTTAAAAAGTCTAAACCAAATTCAATGCAGCACAACTCCAAACCCGGGGGATTTAGTGGATTACGGGGGAGGAATAAATACACGATTTAAACATCCATCAAATCAGGGTTTACACACAAACAAAAAAACATTTTCTAAAATTGCAAACAGAAAAGTTCGTTTTCTGTAGAGTGTAGAGAGATGGGAAGCAAGAGATACATTATTAAGAAATGCACAAAACAAATTAATTAATTTACAAAAAACTGTTTAGTTGTAATAGGATGTTAAATCAACACTCATTAAAGCGTGGGCGCATATTTTGCATTCATTTTACCGAAAACACTGGGGTATGATGTCAAAATCCCTCCCCCCCCCTTCCCCTAGTTCTAAATGTTTTAGGGCGAAGGATGAGAATAAGAATATAGATAAGATAATAACAATAATAATAGATAAATCTGAGAGGGAACCCAACATGGAACCCCCGAACCGTCTTCATCGCGCAGCCCATGAGCCAGTGTTACATCCCGGAAATGAACAAAAAACTTAAAGAAAGTGTTCGCGAAAAAAGAAAGGGGGTATAGGCTTAATGCGATAAAAAAAGCGCTTTTGATCGCTTCTAATCTTACTTCTATCTGTTGCATCTACAAGAAGAAAATTGTTAAAAACGACTTATACCGAAGAACGTAGTATCCATACAAATTCAGAAAGATGCAACATACGACTTAGGCCGTAAAAAAATCTATTTAATTTCAAACAAATCATTCAGATATTACAACCTATGGTCATCGATTATCTTTCGCCACATTTGTAGATAGTTGATTTTTCATAATATGTATTGATTTTATTTTTCACAATAACATTTAGCTTCCAACTTGTTTTCGAACATTCCTGGAAAATATGAAAATGTCGGCTTCATTTCAAAAATCCTCGAAACAGGAATAAATGTTTTTATAAGTAACTCTCAGATCATAACAATTAAAACATATTATGAAAAATCAACTATATACAAATGTGGCGAAAGATAATCGATGACCATAGGGTGTAATATCTGAATGATTTGTTTGAAATTAAATAGATTTTTTTACGGTCTAAGTCGTATAATGGATCATTCTGAATTTGTATGGATACTACGTTCTTCGGTATTAGTCGTTTTTAACAATTTTCTCCTTATAGACGCAACAGATAGAAGTAAGATTAGAAGCGATCAAAAGCGCTTTTTTATCGCATTAAGCCTATACCCCCTTTCATTTTTCGCGAACACTCCCTTTAATAACATCCTTAATACAAATGAAAAATTCTGTCTGAAAAAAATGGTTCTCATATTTACATGTGTATCACCATTTCGATAATTTAGAAAATATCAAGCATTCAATATCAGAAATGTTTCCTATTCAGATCCGGATCCGGTTAAATATCAGAAGTAGTTCCTATTCAGATCCGGATCCGGTTAAATATCAGAAGTGGTTCCTTTTCATATCCGGATCCGGTTAAATTGTGGAATAAAATCAAACCAGTTTACCTTTGTTAAGTTTGAGATTTTATCAAAGTTTTTACTGAGAGAACATTTAGAATTAATGTTGAGTCCTAGAAAATATATCTTAAGCTTTTATTCCCCCCTCTTCAGTCTTCATATCCAGTGAGAAAATCTACAATTGGAATTAAAGGCGAAAATATGGTTAAAGTGACTGGAAGCGAAATTTCAAGTGACTCTCCTTGTAAAGATTGTCCGATTCACAACGATACCTTTATTAGCATTGTCTGGTCAAGTATAAGTTGGATATCAATGTTCTAATTTTTAAAACTAATTATTCCCAATTGTGGTTTCTCCCCAAAGTGACTTGTGCATTTCTACTGCAGGAAAACATAAATGAATTTCTAGATATTATAATTTTGAATTAGGCATTGTAAACTTTGACTTGAAATTATGCATACACTAGGTACTATAATATAAGAAAAGATGGGATGCGATAAAAGATCAGTATTTTAGACCTCGTAAAAAGATAGAATGGAATAAAAAAAACCTCATAAAAAGATGAAAATCTTTAACAAGCTAACTAATTTAATGAAAAAGAATCCAAGAAATTTAAAAAAAAAATCATTCTTAATTCTTAAAATTTGCAAAAATGGAGTTTTAATTTAAATTTTACAAAATGTTGAATGTGATTTCAATGAAATTTTGTCAAGTTTAAGATTCCTTTGAAAATCCCAGTTTCTGCTCCAGCAAACACGTTAAAATCCTTCTCCTCAGACATTCTTCTGAAACAATTTAATTTATATATTTCTGAGAACAGATCAGTCTTTTCAAAATTTTCATTCAAAATGTGACTGTGTAAGTAGGAAATTATAGAAAAAGCTTAGAATTTTTTTTTGTAATTATCACAATGAAGGGGTACTAGATCCAATACATTCAATAGAAATACTTCCGTTTTTGTTAGATCCAATACATTCAATAGAAATAATTCCGTTTTTGTTATCAGAAGTATTAATTTTTTTCAATGGAATTATTTTTAAATCCCAAAATAGATTTCCATTGGCAACGCCGGGCACTTCAGCTAGTTTTACAGGGATCGACATTCCAGGAATCAAAATGATTTGCATCACTTTGCATACATTTTCGCTGTTCAAGATGTGACCGCAGCGACAAGTTTATCAACCGTTGCGGTTACGCCCTACCCCCCCCCCTTTTCTTGTTGGTGATAACCATTCATGTAATTTCAAGCGACCTCTTTTCACAACATTACCCATTAACCCAACTCAGAACAAAAGTTACAAAGATATTTGTGCTTTTTTATCTGAAAATTGATCATATTTTAATGTATCTGCTCTTGGAGAGTGAGAAGACGGATATCTACCAACAGAATATTATAAGTGCTAGATAGAAAAACGACAATTTCTTCCTCATTGTTATCCAGGTAAAGATGGGAAGAGTATAAACGTGTTATCGTGTGAATTAGACATACAGCTCATTAAATATTATAGAGTCACTTGAAATTACGTTTACAGTCCCTTTGGTCAAATACTATTTCAGATGTTGTTTCACAACTGAGATGAGTTCAGGGAAGGACTCGTCCATGAAATGTCCTCGATCTTCAAACCTAAAACAAAATAAATATATATTTTTGTAATCAATGTATAATGAGAAAATGAGACGTCTCCGGTTTTAGGACAGAAAACAGAGCAGAGGCTGAATTAAAAAAATTTGAGCCTCGTCTCAAATTTGAAACGCGACTTGAACATGGTTGGTTCCACTTAAAACTGTAATCAATGTTTTGTGATAGTTAATCCGGCGCTCAATTTGAACAGTGTAAATTAATGGAAACCTGTATTTTCAAAAAAAAATTATTTAAACAAATTTAAACTACACCATTTATATATGTATTTATATCTTTGTGTGTGAATAAATTTTTATAATATAATAATATAATATAGTCAATCATCTGTTGTTAAATCAACTTATTAAATCCTCCCAGCATGGCTTTATGAAGAATAAATCCTGCACGACGAACCTTCTGGAATTCTTAGAGAAAGTGACAAAGATGGTTGATAATGGAGACCCCGTAGATATTATTTATTTGGACTTTTCTAAAGCTTTTAACAAAGTTCCCAAGTTCAGACTTATAGCAAAAATGAAAGCACACGGGATCCTGGGGGATGTTCTAAGATGGATATCTGGTTGTCAGGTCGTAGGCAGAGAATAGTCCTGAATGGAAGCTTTTCAAATTGGGCAGAAGTAATCTCCGGGGTACCCCAAGGATCGGTACTTGGACCACTGGCCTTTATAATATTTATAAACGATCTGGACACTTGAACAAATTTACGGATGACACCAAGCTAGGTCACAAAGTTAGTACAGATAGGAACAGGTGCTACAGGATTGTCTGAACAAGCTGCTTGTATGGGCAACAGAATGGTGCATGGAATTTAATGTCAAGAAGTGTAAGATTCTGCATACTGGTAGAAACAATAATAGGTTTATGTACAGTATGAACGGTTTACCCTTAGAAGAAATTCAGGAAGAACGAGATATTGAAGTGGTCATAAGCAATGATTTAAAACCTTCAAAGCAATGTGCAGAGGCAGCTCGCAGGGCATCTGTGGTGTTAGGTCAGGTCTCAAGAGCATTCATGTATAGGGATAGAATCCCTTTTCTCAAATTGTACACTCAGTTTATTAGATGCCATCTGGAATTCGCTATTCCCGCATGGACACCCTGGACGGCTACAGAT
The DNA here is from genome assembly GCF_000591075.1 of Eurytemora carolleeae. NCBI lineage: Eukaryota > Metazoa > Arthropoda > Copepoda > Calanoida > Temoridae > Eurytemora > Eurytemora carolleeae. The sequence continues at coordinate 7,414 of NW_019398373.1, forward strand.
ATAGAAATATTGGAAAAAGTACAGAGACGAGCAGTAAACTTGATTTCTGGTCTGAAAGGTGCAAATTATGAAGAAAAACTTGTAGAATTGGGAATATTGTCTCTAGAAAAACGTAGAATAAGATATGACCTCATCCAAACCTACAAGATATTGTCAGGAATCGACCAGGTAGACAGCAGTATACGGTTCAGAACAGTAGGATTAAATGCACAACGAATAACACGCACAACAGCTTATTGCAAGAACCTGATTCCTAACAGATCTAGAACTGATGTGAGACAAAAAATTTTCTCCAATAGAGTTGTTAACTCATGGAATAGACTCCCAACAGAAGTAAAGGAAGCAAGGACACTGAACTCATTGAGCTACGACCCTACAGCGTGACCTCTATAAGATGACCGGATCACAACTCCAGATGATACTACCGAAATTCCCCTCATGTTCCTACCTGGAGCTCTTGGAATAATCCATCAAGTAAACAAGTAAGTAAGACACGGTTTAAATTTTTAAATTCGGCCTCATGGTAAAACAAAATAATTTTGAACAAATTTTTTTTAAATGTCGTCCTCTTTGATACTTAAACCCAGAAATTTGTTTATATGCCCCTAAAAATTTTCAAAAGCTTTCCTTGTAAAAAGTTAAAACATTCTCTTGCCATAGTATAATCTTGTGTACACTTACTTCTTAAGATCGGCATGAAGCGAGGTAGAGACGAATTCCTGTTCGCTCCAGGGCAGGAATGGATCGTCAGTTGACCCAAACTATCACCAGGAAACAATTCAGGGGGGGGGTCGTAAGTTTCATAAATTTCCCCGACAAAAAATGTTCTTTTTCCATCAAGGTTAAACTCAGTAAATGAGAACCCTGACTTTATTCATGTAACATGATGTGGGTGGTGGAAGGGAAAAGGGAATTTTAATATTAGAAGGTGGGCTCTGAATAGCATTGTTTTGAGGCCTGTTTTTAAACTTTAAACTAGGCCTCTGAACTTTTCAGAATCAAGATGCATGTCATATCTCAATATTGCATGCTTGACTAGTTTGCTTTTATCGCATACAGCAAATTCTTTACTCTTATTAAAGAAAATAACTCATACAATTAGAATATAGTTTTCCGTTTTGAAAAATAGTTTTGGTCAATATCTCTGATCAGAGTAAAGTAAAAATGTAACTTTTTTGATAAATTTTGATAAATTTCGAAATAGAAGTTGCATCTCAGATTCTTGTAAAGCCTTTAAAAAGCCTAAAACCTTTAAATGTTTAAAAACGGGCCTCAATTGATGCCCATCAGTAGCTCAGTTCTAGAGAAGAAAAAAATTGTGATCAGGATCTTCATCTGGTTCCATTTTCTACAAACCAATTTTTAAACCGGGAACCAGGATCCGGGTCCATTTTTACCGGGTAGATTTAGGTCCTAGGATCCAATTTGATTTGTTTACAAGGCGGTATCCAGATCTGGATTCCGGATCTGCATAAAAAGATACAGATCCTCAGCACTGGACTATAATGGAATAGAAAAATTTCCTTTCCTTCTCATTTTAGTTCGGTCAAAACCCTTCTGGATTCACTTCAGGGTTTTGAATTGTCTCCTCCCTGTACGATAAACTGAGTGTTTTCGCGGGCTTTCTCCCAATGCCAAGGGTGATTGAAATATCCACTCTCTCCCTAGCAATCACAGAGATAATTTATATATTCCGTGAACACTGATAATCTAATTTTTTATTTCAGGGGCAATGCTTTTAACAAGAACTAGGCTATCAGGGCACTTCGCGCCCATCTTCTATTTCAATTGTAAACATGGAAATGAAAAAAATAGCTTGCTCCAAAAACGTGCAAATAATGCAAAAACAGCGTCACATACCGATCCTTTTTTCTTATACCGATCCTTTTTTCTTCAAGTATAAAATCCTTAAGTTAAATGATTTGACTGAATGTAATCAAGCAATATTTATTATTCATTAATACACGAAAAACCTTCTACCCTCCTCATTTTACAACACTTATAAAAAACTCTGAAATTTTGAAAGATCTCTTAACATAATTAAAATGTTTTACTACTTCTGCACTTCTTAAGATATGGAATAACCTGCCACTTGATTTAAAAAGAAGTGAATCGTTAGGTATATTTTAAAAAAGTTTATTTGAAATGTCATCTAACGCCTACATCTCAAAGTGCAATAAACCCTATTGTTATTCTTGCAAAAAATGAACATAGAACTTTGTAGATTTTTATACATGTTTAATCATATTCTGTTATACGTACTGAACTTTAAAACTGAAATATCAATTATTTTATTATGCTGCACCTCAGTCTCTCTAAACTTAACTAGTAATCCCTGACTTATTGTAAACCTTCAAACCCTAGTAATATTCATCATATTGCAAACATTTTAATATTAATTAAGTGGGGATGATACCCAAAACAGCAAATAGTTAATCTCCACCTAATTGCTAGAATTACATAAATATAGTAAACTATGGAGGACGTAGCTTCAGTCTCCAAATAACGCAAGGAGTCTTTCAGAAGGATATATTTAAATCTAAGATAACAAGTAAGTCTAACGATATCGGTCGGAATCACATGAATCAATCTTGAGAGAATGCAGCGTAGAATTTTCCAGCTCTCTTCTTTGTTCCTGGCTTTGCTGTAAGGAGGCCGCTGGGTCTCGTCTTCCACGGCAGTTATTAGCAGAATTTCCAAAACGCTTGTGGAAGTAACATTCACCAGCTCATGAGGGTCCTGGAGTCTGGCTTTGGTGGACAGGGGAACCATCGGAACGATCTCTCCCTCGAGCATGTGCAGGAGATGTAGAAGCTGCAGCGAGTAGAGAAGAATCAACTGACTGTGCTCTACGAGCATCCCACAACTTATCGGCATGCAACGCCATCTCACTGGGGTTCTTGAAATCCTTGGCCACCAGGTGGTCTCTCATTTCCACAGGTAACCTCTCCAGGAACAAGCCCAGGAACAGGCTTCCGGGAACTTCATCCTCAGGGAGTAACGCCAGCATGGCGTCCATCAGGGCTGTGGGGCGGCAGTCACCTAAAGCAGGATGATGGATAACCTTAGAAACTCTCTGCCAGCGAGACAAGGTGTAAGAGGACACCAGCTTGGCCTTCAAATCCTCGTAGGGTGTAGAGGAAGTAGTAGAGGAACTAAGAATTAGGCCACGTACTGAAACCATGATACTCTGCGGAAGTTTTTGCACAACATGGTCGAACTTCGTTCTTGACTGTGTCACTTGAGCATTGCGGAACGCAGATTCAGCATGAATAAACCAGAGGTCAGGATCGTCAGACCAGAAATCGGGAAGCTTGACGGCCACCTTCGTGACATAGTGGGCAGCGGGAGCTGGAAGGTTTCCATGGTTTTCACTCATGTTTAAAGTTCCTTTTATTCAGTGATTGCAATTACAGGCAAAACTGAGAATAATAAGAAAATCTCCTTCGTGTTTAAAGTTCACTCGTTCTCCTTTGTGTTCACGATCGGGGTCACCAATATGGAGGACGTAGCATCGGTCTCCAAATAACGCAAGGAGTCTTTCAGAAGGATATACTTAAATCTAAGATAACAAGTAAGTCTAACAATATCGGTCGGAATCACATGAATCAATCTTGAGAGAATGCAGCGTAGAATTTTCCAGCTCTCTTCTTTGTTCCTGGCTTTGTTGTAAGGAGGCCGCTGGGTCTCGTCTTCCACAGTAAAAATAGTTGCAGATTTTTTGCCTGTAACATTATAACTTGTATGTGTATTTTTAGCAATAAACTATACCTTATCTTATCTTATTTTATTTTTTCTTTGTGTAAATTTAAATACAACGAAAAAAGGTTGCGGATTTTATAAAAAAAACGTGAATTTTCAAAATTTAATGGAAATCGTATTTTGTTGGAGGCTAATTTTTTAAACCTGATCATTCATAAACCTTCCCTGTAGTCCTGTGAGCTCCCACACAAAACTTTGACCCGATCGATCCAGCCGTTTTTACGTTTATTGGATACAACTGTAAACAGACAAGACAAGCTAAAAAAATATAGAAGGTGGAAATAAAGAAAAAAAAAACTTCCAACAGGATAGGTTCTTTCTTTTTGATACTTTCAATCTAGTGACTCTTTTAGTCCTCCAGTTCTTGAAGGGACTGTAATCGTGAATTTTTATTCCATTTAGAGAGGACACAACTGTACCCTTGACACCTAGTCTGGTCAATAACGTGGAAGATAACGAAGTTTTTCTGGTTTAAAAATGTTTAACTCTAATAATTTCTCCATTGTTTTTGAAGCAGAAAATGAAAATGTCTCTAAGTAGAGAGTCCAAGTTAAGAAAAAGAACTTTTAAGAGTACTTTTATGAATATGACACAACAATATCAATGAAGAGTCACTTGAGAATTCTCCAGTCCCTTCGGCAATCCGATTTCTGAGAGAAAAGAGGGTGCTTTAAAAAAATACAATAATCCCTGCATTTTTCTTTAATTTAGCTCAGAATCAACAGTTTTCTTTCTTGGACATCCTAATTAGTGATCTACAGCAGCCAAGAAAATAACAGAGGTGTATATTATTCAGAATTACAACCCCCCCCCCCCCGGACGGGGGGAATGATTATTGATGAATGGGGGTAAAAAAAAAAAAAAAATGGGACACCAAAAGGCAAGTTTACTCACTCATTTGTTGATATTGTTAATCCAAAAAATCATTTATTTTCCCTGAAAAATCATGTAATGTCCCCAATTCAGTGAAAAAAAACTCTTTAAAAATTTGTGCAGCAACCGAATATAACTCCTAAAGAAAGATGATTCTCTATTGGGGGGGGGGGGGGTGTTTTTTAGGGAAATATTCACCCCTGGAAAATAGGAAACTAACCTCATTATAATCTCCTAAATCTGTATGGTAGGCTCCAACCAGAACTATCCCGTAAACCGGATTAGATTCAGCAAATCTATCACGCAATCAATCAATTAGTCTAACAATCAATCAATCAATCAATTTTAAACATTTCAGTCAGCTAATTCGGATCCATTTTTCATTGGGTGGATCCTGGATCCGGATCCAAATGAAAAGGGGATCCTAAGCACTGGCAAAAAGAAAAGGAAAGGTGCATGCGAGTACCTTATTGCAGCGCAGGCTCCACTTGAATGACCGATAATAATAGTTTTCTCGTCAACTTTCAGTTCATCCTTCATGAATGGCAGCCATATTGATTCTCTATCAACCTATAGTATTCTTGTTTTTCACAACACAAGATCAACCTCTTTAATGTAAGTGTAATTTTAAGTGACCCATCATGCAAAGATAGCAATACCTGATTCACAATGGTACTCTTAACATCATTGTTTGGTCAAGTATGATTTAGCAATTTTCGGTTTGTGAATCGGAAATTGCCATCTTTGCATGGTAGGTCAGTTAAAATTACGCTTATAAGAGGAGGATCAAATAAACGATTTCAGCTGTTAAGATTTCCCAATCTTCAAATTGATATTGTTAATCGTTTTTCGAAACAAAGGGATACAATTCTTTCACAAAAGCTAACGCTTTCAACTTAGCTGATTTTAAGATGTTACACAATACACAGGGCTACATGTGAAATGCTGAAAAAAATTAACGGATCCATTATTTCGGATCAACTTAATAGGGCAAAAATCGTCTAGTTATATTATTTCATCATGTCACACCCAGCTTTGTGTAGCATTTATGAGGGTATACAAGGTATTGTGTAATTCAAATCGAAATAACAGAATTAAATTCCTGGCTGTGATAGGATCAGGCATATTCCGTAAGATTGACGAAAATCCAGGAATTTCGTTCAGTTTCCGATTTGCCCAACCATACCTGAAAAACTAAGCATAAAAAAACAAGACGATTTTAAGACAAATTGTCAAAACACTACACCGACATGTTACAATATTAAAATGAAATGTTACAACATTGCACCGACATGTTACAATATTAAACTGAAACGTTACAACATTTCACCAACATGTTGCAATATTAAACTGAAATGTTACAACATTACACCGACATGTTACAATATTAAACTGAAATGTTACAACATTACACCGACATGTTACAATATTAAACTGAAACGTTACAACATTTCACCAACATGTTACAATATTAAACTGAAATGTTACAACATTGCACCAACATGTTGCAATATTAAACTAAAATGTTACAACATTACACCGACATGTTACAATATTAAACTGAAATGTTACAATATTGCACCAACATGTTGCAATATTAAACTGAAATGTTACGAAATTACACTGATTGTCCCTTTGATTGTTTGTCCAATTAAATCCTAGGAATCCCTTAACAGACTTGGCTTACATTGGAAAACTCGATAAAACCACGGGAATGTTATTTATTTGAATATCAAGCCGAGTGGGTTGACTTTAGATTAGCTTAAATTTAGTTTATAGACAAAGCTGGGTTTCCATGTAAAAGTGATTTTTAAAAAGATTAAATGTAATAAAGTTACCAATTAGAGTCAGCAACGTCTCCACATCCGTTGCCAGGAACAATCACGGCTTTCTCAGCTTTTAGGCTTGTCATGATTTAATAGTCTGTAAATAAAGACATTTCTTAGAATTTTAATTTTTAGTTT
>NW_019398374.1:0-3516 GCF_000591075.1 Eurytemora carolleeae
ATGAGAAGGTCCAAACTTTTAAAACTTTATTCTGTAGTAATTTTTTTGTCAATAAGTAAATTTGTTACCCTAAAGGAAAATATACAGCAAATTTGTTATTTGGGATTTTAGATGATAGATTTCTTTATTTTTACTTTATATATTCACCTAGGATTACAAATTTAAATGTTTGTTGAATAATTTCAGTTATTGTGCTTAAATTGCTTAAAATTATATTTAAATTTGAAAAACACATGTAGGATACATGAAAAACAGTAAAAACTGACATTATGCTTTTATCCCATAGATTCAGTCTGCTTATAAATTACAATTTACTCTCTAAATACCGACAAGGACCAAGTAAATTCAATATAGCTATTAATCTTGAATAAAGCAAAGGAGTACAATATCCATTTTGTAGATGTACTGCAATACCTACAAATGTTGTAATATTATAATTGTAATGATAAATGATGTTTATGATTTGATACTAATTCATCCATTAGTATTTTAAATAATGTAACAAAAGATTGTCTTAAAATTATCAATAATCTAAAAAATTGTGTTTCCAAGCATGGAAAAATTATTAAAAGATAAATATGATTTTTTAAATCTATGAAAATTAACCCATTAGTGACGAGACCATTAACTTTTAGTGAAGTTGTTTTAGAAGGATCTTGTTAAAACAAAACTTGATTGTACTCATGAAAAACGATATTCAATTAAATTTTTGATTTTTTGTGTACCTGTAAAACCTGTAAAACATGAAAATCTAAAAAACTTTTATAATTCATAATTATTTAATTATCTTCAAAACTTTACTTTTCATGTTTTAGGTATTTAGATGGAAGATTCAGAAAATATAAACTCTTTTCCTGCTTCAGGAAGGAGGGGTCAGGAGGGTACCATGTAAGGCCGGAGTTTGAAGGCTGCGAGTCCAGAAGGTCAGAGTTCTAAAGCCAAGAATCACAGAGGAGTCCAGCTGAGAGACCAGTTTAAAGAGGGGCCAGCCAGAGTCTATAGATTAAAGAGTCCGGAGTCTGAGTCTTCAAATCCAAGAGTCCCATTTTCAGTCCTCACCCCTTTAAGTAGAATTAAAATTTTTGTTTGCTTTTAATTTCGTTTTTATACAATATAATCTTAATGCAGCTTTTGTTCCTTTAATTGTCGCAGAGATTGAAACACACAGACCTCTCTTTACATTTAAGAATGTTCCCAGAATAATATTCATACAATCTGTGAGGCTGTACATAATGTACTTTAAGGACAGTGCTCTCCCAATCAAAAAGTATAAACAAAAAACTCTCGGTTTTAGAAAAAAGACAAAAGCAGTCAATGATTAAAAATCAAAGTGTAAAATCTATACTTAAATTTGGCTCATCTGTCTGTTTGTTTGGGTGTCTGTTTGTTTGTAACCAATAAACGTCAAAATGGCTGAAACGATCGGTCCCAAATTTTTTTGTGGGACATCAAGTGACCACAGGGAAAGTTTATGAATGATAAAATTTTTTAGAAAATGTGTTTTAAAGGTTTTTAATTTTGTAAAAAAATTTAAATTCTTAAAAATCCTCGATTTTTTTTTAAAAATCCGCAACATTTTTTTCTTCTTTATTTTAAAATGNTTATCAAATTCAAAAACTGGAGATGGTGTGTTTTCCAATATTACAAGTGTAGTTTTACCTTTACTATTTGATCTATTGATCTATGCAGTAACATGCAAAGCGTACTGTTTCCATGAAAATCAAGATCAAATTTTGAAACCTACATTCATCCTAAAGACTTAGATTATATTCTCTAAAGTGATATAGATGTGGCAATAAAATCCGTATCATATGAAAGTTATCATGATATTGAATGAACATTATCGTTAAAAACAAACTTAAGTTTTGATACAATGTCTAGTTACAGTTGGGATAACATCAAATCCATATTCAGTATTCACCACCAGAAGGTAGCTTGTCAATTTTAGTTTACAAATCCTACATTCTTCCCTACAAATCATCAAAATCTATCCAGCGCATCATTTCAAATTACTAATATTGAAACCAGAAATTTTCCAAATTTTCCTTTGAATCTCCTATAATCATAGAGGTTGTTGTTGCAGAAGTCAAGCAAAGAGGATGAGGACACCTTTTCACATCTTACTAGACTCTTCATGTGAAGATCCGTAAAGCAATTTCCAAAGAATACAAATGTGGAATTCTGAATTCAATTACCGAAGAGTTTCAGAAAGATTGGATGCTGTGTCTAAAATCACTTTTAAATAGTATTCACAATCTTCATGATTGTAGTATTTGTTTAAGTGGTGTGAAGTCTAATGTGAAAAAAATGCTTTTAGTATTCTTCAAAATAACAAATGATATTATTGGAATTACCCAACAAACAAAAACCCATGAAGAACATAAGATTATTTGGTGTCTTTCACATGAGTGACCCGTCAATATCCCGTGATAATTCACATGTTGTTGAGGACTTGATCACGGGTCTAGGACCGAGTTTTTACACGGTGAAAACTTGAGTTTATTTCACGAGATGAACACGGGATTTTTACATGGGAAAATTATTTTTAATCACAAAGTGATATTTCAAGTCTAAACCATTGTCAATCATATTAATATGATAATAGTTCTAAGAATGCTCCTTCCTTTACGTATATAAAAGATCGATATTCAAAAAAGGGGTTGTTGTGAAATACAATACAAAATTCAATGTGAAACTTTTCTATACTCTGCTCATGCTTGTTATAATCTGAAAAATGAATGTCAGTTAGAATATTTCATTTTACTACAATAAACTTTTAGTTTCTAAAAGATGAGCAGAGACACCAAGTGTTGTGATTTTGCAACTCTGTTAAAAATGAAACATGAAGTTCTTCCCGTGATATCTCAAATATTTTATGCGTGATATTTACAAGAATTAAAATCTAGTTATTCTGGCATTACATCACTCATGATTAATGATCATTAACGAATGGTCATCATTAAGGATCATTAAGGAATGATCGTCGTTAACGATCGTCAACAAAACAACGTTATTTTTAAAAACGATCATTTTAAAAACAACATTTTTAAAAAACAAACTTTTTGAAAAAACGATAGTTTCGTTTTCGATTTTTCATCATTGTTTTCTTAATGAAATGATCGTTATTAAAAAGAAATGAAAACGCTAGCATCCCTACCTGTGTTTGCTATGTCCGTCACCGGATCAAAAAACCCTTGTCGGATCAAATCAGGGGTAAATGTATCTAAATTTAAAGAAAAAAATCATTTTTTTCAAAGAATTTTCAAAAATATATCGGAATCTTCTACAAAAAAAATCAGGGGTGAATATGTTTAATTGATCCAAAGCAGGTTATTTGTATCAACTCATTTCATTCATTTGTATCAAGTAACAACCATGTCAATCTTATCAAGTATCAACCTTTACAATCTTAACTAGTATGCAGCAAGGAAAAGAACAATTTAACCGTGTCCCCTCTTCAGAGAAGTCCAGCTCAAGAACATCAGGACACCCCTCTCACCGGGGCGTACGAGGGGG